>NW_017678869.1:0-10144 GCF_001879085.1 Nicotiana attenuata
TCCCGAAACTAATACAAAGAAAAGGTGGCAGGACTGGCTTTACAGGGCTCTCCCTAACAAAAGTTAAAGAAAAGTACCCAGCCTCAGCGGGTGCATCAAGCCAATCCCGACTGGCCATGATGGTTGATTCTCTGAAAGCAAAGTTATTGAAAAGGAAAAGAAAGTCAAGGACAAAGGTCCTAAAGGGAGAATAAAGTGAAAGGGTCGAAGCCCCACGCGGGCGAGGTGTCATGGAAATTTTAAAAGTTGAGCTCTTCGGTTTGAGAGAGAGATTAATCTTCAAAACCAGAAAGCAGAAGAGGTTCTCAACAGAAGTTGGGCCGAGGTCAAGCAATTGAGACGATCAAGGCCACAAAATCAACCACCGTTTCAAACTAACAATTGCTCTTTGTTGAAAATTTGAAACAGGTGCAATCCAAGCAACCGTGCAAAAGCAGGTGCAACCAAAAAAGAAAAGAAAGGCGCAAATGCTGAAACAGCTTTACAACGGGGAACCAACCAAAAAGGAAGTTTTCCCCCAAACTCTTTCTTGCATTTTCTACTAAAAAATGAAATGAATAATGAAGATAAAAAAAAGAGGAAGAAAAATCCAAAATCATGGTAGCATAGGGCCCCATTCCCTAGATATCCCGGCATAACCCGCGGATCTCCCTGGCATAACCCAAGGAGCTTTTTTCTTTCAATCCCGGCATAACCCGTGGACCTCCCTGGCATAACCCAAGGAGCTTTTTTCTTTCAATCCCGGCATAACCCGTGGACCTCCCAGGCATAACCCAAGGAGTTTTTTTCCTTTCAATCCCGGCATAACCCGTGGTCCTCCCTGGCATAACCCAAGGACCCTTTTTTCTTTCAATCCCAGCATAACCCGTGGACCTCCCTTGCATAACCCAAGGAGCCTTTTTCTTTCAATCCTGGCATAACCCGTGGACCTCCCTGGCATAACCCAAGGAGCCTTTTCTTTCATCCCGGCTGTGAGCACGTGATTTTTGCCCTATATGAGTTACTCCCATAATTTCAAACAAAATAATTTCTTTTTATTATTTGAAATTTTGTGGATTTTTGTGGCATTTTTATGTTAATTGCTTGCATTTTGTCCGTGCATTTTAATTCATATAAAAATGCAAAAAATATGCATTGCATTTAGGGTTTAATTTTACATATTTTTTGAACTAATTAGTAATTAGGAGTCTTACAAAAATACAAAAATCACAAAAAATATTTTATTTTTGCATTGTTTAATTCATGGCTTTGAATTTTGTTAGTTTTCATTTAATTTGATATTTGATTAGTTTGTGATAATTGTTAGAGTTAATTAATTTGATTTGGTAGTTTAATTTAGTTTTAGAATTAATTTAGGGTTTAATTTAATTTTGAAAAAAAAAGAGAGAGAAAAAGAAAAGAAGAAAAGGATTTTGTTGGATTAAAATGAATAGAAAAGGAAAGAGTTGGGCCATTTCAGGATAATTCTCGAAGCCCAATCGGATGTTGCTTGTAACTCTTCTGAACCCAGGCCCAATTCAATCTTACCCGGTCCAGCATCAGGCTGTAAGATGATTAAATGACGTAGTACTAAGGCCAAACTACGTCGTTTTGAGTTTAAAGTTAAAAGGAGATCCTGGCCTTCCATTTAAATCTGATCCAATGGTTGATATTAAGTTCCCCCAATTCACTTAATAATGTCCGAAAGTCCCTCATTAACCTAAGACCAAACGTTATCTTCTCTCATCGTCTCCGCCAAGCTCACGCCGCCTTTGAACGACTCAGCCATGGTCGCCGGCGGCAGACCTCCAGTCTCAACCAAATCTTGACCACAGAAACCCCTTGACCTCCCCTCCCCCAATCCCTAACTAATACCTTTTGAATCACCACGAACGGAGCCAAGTCTGGATCTAAAGAAGGAGAAAACGAAACGAGTTTTTTCAAGAGGTTTGGAGTCAAAACTGGTCTCGCTCATCCGTTCTTGACGAGAACGCATGTTTCAGACTAATTTTGGCTCAAAATCAAGAAGTCCGAAGCCTTTCAAACCATGTTTATTCGGTCTGTTGTTAGGTACCATCGTTCTTCTCCTTTTCTCCGATCTTTTGTTCGTCATTCCATCTTCACATTTCTTCCGTTCTTCTTTTCTGGTCCTTGTTAGTGCTCATTTGTTGAAGCAATTCATGTTGTCATAAAAGCATGTTAGTTGCATTTACTTAATTCTCATGATTAGCGCTATGTAGTTCTTTTTTGTTTTGTTTTTGTTTTGTTGTTTCTGATTTCAGTTCGAAACTGGTTCGGTTTGCAACTCCTATTGGTTTGGATTTTGGGTTGGTTTATTCTAAGACCCAAAGACCTCAAGGCCTACCAAACTTCTTTGCCCGTTTAATTGTTCTGTCCATTTGGTTGAAATGAATTTTGGGCCGAAGAAAGGGGAGCTAGCCCAAATTCAGAATTGATGTCTAGGTTTACTTGACCCAGGTAATGTCCAGGGGTAATTTCAGGGGTTGTGAGGGATAGTTTTGGAAATTGGGGGGCAGGGAATCTTTGGTAACAGATTCGGAAAATTCTAGGGTAGGGTTCAATTTCATATTTTGGTTTTTGAGTAACTAGCTTGGAAAACAAGTCAATAAATGGGGGGTCTCTAAGTTAAAAACAGATTTTAAAAGGGACCTAAGGGGTGAAATAAGAAAAAAAGTCTGCCCTATTTGGTTTGCCTATAAAGGCTCTTTAACTCGGCATTGAAGACAGAGAATTAGGAGCTGAAATACAGAGAGAATAAACTTGAGAGAGGGGGAAAGCTAAGGATAGGGAATCATAGGCGGCTGATAAATGACAAAGAGTTTTCACTATTCTATGGAAATTTTCCTGAAATTCCTAAGAGTCTCTATTCTGAAATAAGTTCTGAACATCAGAAGCTTGAAAGGATTTGAATCAATCTGGTATTGGAGTGTTTTGGTTCAGTTGGGTTGGATGTTTGATAGTTGGTTTCTTTTGACATTGTTTGGTTTCGAATTTGGTTTAAATGGATTTCTCCTGATCATATCTGGGGTTGATTTTGCTGCTGAAACACTGTTACATATTGCTGTTGAACCTGCTGCTTCTTACCTCTTCCTTAATCTCTTTCTTCTTCCAGGTACTTTCCTTAGCTCATAGTTGAGGACCAATTGCTGAAACTGTAACAGTTTGAAATGTGTTGAATGAAGGTTGAATTTAAGTTGATATCTCTATTATTTTACTTCCATTTTGCCTTTAGTACCTAGATCTAGATTTAGAACTATTGATTAGGTTTCTTTTACCTGAATTGTGTGTAAGAGATTCCTATTGAGCATTTCTTACGTGTATTGATAAACTTGACTGTGGACTTTGATTATGTAGATTCATTCTTGTCTTCCTGTTTTGATTTTAGTTACTGTTAGTACTTTGCCATGTTATCCCTCTTGATTACATGTTATTTCGACTAGCTCATTTGTGCTCCAGGTTTGGTATGTCAATTAATGACATATTACAAACATTTGAAGCTCATTTCTGTTGGAAAAAAAAAAAGAGAAAGCAAAGTTGCAATTAGGATTCTGCTTGGTGAATTTGTGCAGTACTGAATACTAGGTGTTTTTGAGTCTTCAAATCTAATGAAGTTTGAGAATTATTGAGTCCTATGTCGTATAATGAATGGAAATCGGCCCCTATTTTGATTATCATAAAAGTTTGCTCCTTAATTAGTACTTAGAATGTCAATTAATGAAGGCTTGTTTATCTCTTTAAATGATTCAGTGCCTGTGATGTTTAGGGATTCGAAATTGTGACTTGCAAAGCTTGAAAGTTGTACTCATTTTTGCTTTACAAAATCCGACTTCTGTAAGCTCAATGACTCGATGGGGATTCCTACCTTCTGGGGATGCCTGATTTCCCCAAGGATTGGGCTTACGTTTGGGCCAGCAATGGAAATCAGATTATGTCCTCATGTGAAGATCGGTTGGTCAAGCCCAAAACTCTTTTTTGCATTGCTTTCTGGGGTTCCCCTGTGCGCTGGCCCTTCCTTGTTTTAAAGTCAGGCCCAGTCTTTAAGAATGAAATACGGATAGTCTCACAATTAATAATTTGGATTCGAGCATTCATTTAAGAGTAGGCATAATTTCCTTAAGCTTGGTTCAGTGAGTTTAATTAGAGGGGGTGAGCCATATTATATAATCCAAACAGTTGTGGCCCTTCAAAATGTAGTCAATATTCTCTTTTAATTTAGAATTTGAGGCGTGCCGCTTAGCTAAATTCCACGGCCCTCACAAAGTTGCAAATGCGAAAAGCTTTAGGCGCGTTAGTTTAATAATATTACTATCCTAAACTCGGGTGCGCATTTATGTGACCCAAATCCAAATCTCAACGATGTTGAAATATGTCAAAAACCACGGGTGCATTTATGTGACGTGGTTCTAGACGTGTTTTAATGACGTTGCAATCTTCTTTTATTAAAATAAATAAAAGCGGTTAAAGTTAATATCTGCACATAGGTTCAAAATTGTATAAAATCAGATAATCAAGCCAGATATGACAGTTAAGCGACCGTGCTAGAACCACGGAACCTGGAAATGCCTAACACCTTCTCCCAGGTTAACAGGATTCCTTACTCGGATTTCTGGTTCGCAAACTGTTAAACAGAGTCATTCTTTTCCTCAATTCGGGATTCAAACCGGTGACTTGGGACACCATAAATCTCCCAAGTGGCGACTCTGAATCTTTTTACAATAAATCCCGTTTCGATTGTCCTTTAATTAGAAAAACTCCCTTTATTATACCCTTTCCGGGGGTGTAGTAAGAAAAAGGAGGTGTGACAGCTCTGGCGACTCTACTGGGGATACAAACCCAGAACTTCGGTTCAGGGTTTAAGAATTCGAGCTTAGAATAATTGATATGTTTGGTTTTATCTGATTTTCCTATATGTTTCATGCTAAATGTGCTAAATGCTTTACCGCTTTGATATTATTTGAACTGTATATATAAACTGTGCCGAAACCCTTCTCTTCTCACCTCCGGGGATGTGCTTACTGGTTGAGACTCCCTATTCTGTTAGCGTCATACCTTGAAATAAGAAAGAGGCCGGACAAGTTACTAAGCCGGATGATCCCGCTGGTCCCCGGTACGTAGCCCCCTCCTCTACTCGAGATGTCCGCTCGGGTACATAGTCTAGAACCTATACCCAGGTTTTGAACCTAGAATAACTTGACCTCATTCCGGATCCCTAGTAGGAACGCTTATTTGCATCACGTGCATTTTGACTTAGGGGACTCAACACAGGGGTTGGGTCCGTCTAGGACAGGTGTACCCGGAATAATGGACCATCCTGATGCATCCTACTTGTGCATTTATCTGTTTTGGACTTGCATGCTGACCGGCTTTGAATGTCTGGGAAAAATTGAAAAAAACAAAAAGAAAAAAAGAGAAAATAGCGGTGTAGAGAGTTAATTACCCGTACTAGAAATACCAATGTCCAAGTAGTGCCAAAATGCTGCCGGATTTTTGAGAAGATGAAAGAAACACAAAAAAGAAAGTATTTTTTTCTAGTCTGTTTTGTTTGCCAATGGGAAAGAAAAACAAAAAGAGTTCTATTTTCAAATTAGTTTGTTTATTTGCCACTGAAAAAGAAAATATAAAAAAGAATCTTGCTTTCAGAAATAGTGTATTTGCCAACAAAAACAAAAAGAGTCTTGTTTTCAAAATAGTTAGGTTTATTTGCCCGAACTACGCCTGTTTGATTCCCACAGGGTGTGGGATACGTAGGCAACCCCCATCGGATCCAACTCCCCTTTTTTAAAAATAGCCAAAAATGCCAAAATTTTTAATTTCGTCACGAATAAGTCAGGTGCCGCCATTCTTGTTTAAAATAAGCCGAATGTCCCCAAAAAGGGCGCCGGAAGGCTGTTTTGCAAGAACAGCCACCCTGAGTCAGTTTCAACGGTTAGCAGGCACAGCCTTAAAATCTTCTCCCCGAAGTGCTGAAAGGCCGTAACTGCAAAACCGGCCGTTTGTGTTAAAATTGGAAATTTGAATAAAAATAGTGTCATCTTTTTTCCTTTTAGGTCAAAATAAGTGATTAAATCACCTTAATAAATGTGCAGGATGAGCACGTTCAAAGTAAGGGGAACTTGCATATAGGCCCGCGGCGAGACCGAACGATGTCCCGCGGGCACCAGGAGCTTTAATGTATTCATGATTGTCTTTTGAGTCTGTATTTCCTTTTCTACCAGAGTTTGTCTTTTGAGTCTGTATTTCCTTTTCTACTAGAGTTGGTCATTTGAGTCTGTATTTCCTTTTCTACTGGAGTTTGTATTTCCTTTTCGTTAAAAGTCAGTCAGTTGATTGAGTCTGTATTTTCGTTTAAAATAGAATAGGGATGGTGGAGTCTGTAGTTCTTTTCTGCATTAGAGTCTGTTAGTTGTTTTAATCTGTCAGTTTTGAGTCTTTGTAATAGACGTATTTGCTATCAATAAAATTGAAAATCCCAAAAACATTTTGCTTCTACTTTACTTCTATTCTGCAAGAACTACGCTTGGTCTGATTCACGCGGGGTCGTAATACGTAGGCAATCTCCATAGGATTCGGCCGTAACTAAATGAAAAAAGGGAAAAACAAGAAAAGAATGAAAGGAAAGAGGTGAAAAACAAGAAAGGAAAGAAAAACAAAAGAGGGAAAAAGAAAAACAAAAAGAAAATAGGAAACCAAACAAAAGCAAACAAGAGAAAATAAAAAAGGAGCAAAGGAAAGAAAAGAGCGAAAAAACAATTTTGAGGAAAGGAGCGAATAGGAACAAGGAAAAACCAAAGCAAAGGAAAAAAAAGAGGGAGATAAGAGAGAAAAGCAAAAGAAAAGAGGGAAAGGCAAGAAACAAACAATGGAAAACACGAGGGAAGAATGAGAGGAAAGGCATGGCAAATAAAGAAAAAGGAAAGCCGGGATGACGCATGCAACTAAGCGAAGTCATAATAGAAATGGTTAACTGCTTAGGTACATTCATTCCCCAAAAGGGTGGCTATCTATTTGTTAATGCTCTAACCACTAACAAAGTTGTTGTTGATGATGAGTCCAGGCAAGGTGGTTTAGTTGGTTGGCATCCTGGCAACCCATTCCTACAACACCTGGTCAAAAAACAAACTGAACATGACAGGCCAAGAATCAGATACCAGTATCATGGATCCGGCAAAAGAGGTAGACGTGGTGGATGTCAAAGCAATGAGGGAAGAGATGTATAAGTTGAGGCAGCAGATTGCCGAGATGCATCAGGCCTGGGCTAAGGGTCAGTCGGCGCCAGTTTATCCCGCCAATCCAGCATGGCTCAGTCCCAGGAGCCTCCTACTGTGAATTCCTCGCAAACTTTCCCTTTCTACCAACAGAGTTATGGCACCACCTCCTATCCTCCCCAAGCTCCACTACCCAAACAAAACTGTCCTCCACCAATCACCCCTGTCTTTGTGGTACCTCCACCTGCCACATTGCAAAGATCTTCCAGTGAGCCATTGTTTCAAACTCACGATAGCCAGTACTACCCTCCTGAGCCTACCTTTAAAGCTCCTGAGCCATATTCCTACACCCCTCACTTTGAGCTCCCGGTGGAAACTGATAAGCCGCCTAAGAATCCGGAACAGGAAGAGATGTTTCGAAAAGTAAAAAGCCTGGAGCAATCCTTCAGGAACATGCGAAGATTAGGTGGCCAAGTCAGCGTGGCCTACAAGGATTTGTGCTTGTTTCCCGATGTCCAGTTGCCAGCAGGATTCAAGCTACCCAAGTTTGACTTATATGATGGACATGGTGATCCGGTGGCACATCTAAGGGGATTCTGCAGCAAAATGAGAGGAGCTGGGGGAAGAGATGAATTATTGATGGCGTACTTTAGTCAAAGTCTCAGTGGTGCAGCCTTGTAATGGTACACGCGACAGGATCATGCCCGATGGTACACGTGGGATAATTTGGCCCAAGCGTTTGTAGGCCACTTTCAATATAATCTCGAAATTGTCCCGGACCGTCTGTCACTGACCAAAATTGAGAAGAAGCCCGGGGAAAGCTTCAGAGAGTATGGTTTCCGGTGGAGAGAGCAGGCGGCAAGAGTCGATCCTCCAATGAGGGAAAGCGAGATGGTTGATTACTTCCTGCAGGCTTTGGAGCCCACCTACTATGGTCACTTGGTGTCAGCAGTAGGAAAATCCTTCAACGAGGTAGTAAAAATGGGAAGTATGGTGGAGGAGGGGCTTATGTCCAACAAAATCATGAGCTATTCTGCAATCAAGGCAACTACCCAGGCTATCCAGAGCGGCACTAGAGGGGTATTGAAAAAGAAAGAAGATGCGGCAGTAGTTGAATCAAGAGTTTGGTCCAGAGGTCCATCACCATATTACAACTAACCTCGACCCCAACCCCAAACCTATCCCCGAGCTCCACATAATCCACCTCAGTATTATCCTCCGAACGATGTCCGGCCATATGTCCAACCATCAGGTCACTCCCTATGGCGAGCACCAGCGACGCATAATGCCTCCTTGCCTTCACAACATTTTCGAGCACCCAACAATGCTCGAAAACAGGGGCAGGGAAGAGAACAGAGGAAAGAAAATAGTTTCACGCCAATTGGGGAGTCCTACACGAGCTTGTTTGAAAAGTTAAGGCATTCTGGCTTGATTGAGCCGCTCCTCGGCTATACTCTAGACCCACATGCAAAAGGCTTTGATCCTACTATACGATGCATGTACCACTCTAATGTCCAAGGGCATAGCATTGAAGATTGTCGTTCTTTGAAAAGGGAAATAGAAAGAATGATTCAAGAAGGGGTAATTATGATCAATGACAGTGACAGAGAGCATGCGAATCCTCTTGGGAACTTGCTGACTAAAGTTAATGATAATGAAGTTGTTAATGGTTTTGGCAATATTGATGTGGAACCCAGTGGCTAAGGTGTCGTGCTTGGTAATTGGAAAGACGCTCCATCTCTTGGCTAGCTGAAGAGGAGTTTTGGTGGCTTATTTTGTTGTCATTTCT
The DNA here is from genome assembly GCF_001879085.1 of Nicotiana attenuata. Taxonomy (NCBI): domain Eukaryota; kingdom Viridiplantae; phylum Streptophyta; class Magnoliopsida; order Solanales; family Solanaceae; genus Nicotiana; species Nicotiana attenuata. Next base: position 8,995 of record NW_017678869.1, read on the forward strand.
GTTGTCCGGGTTTTTTTCAGGGTTGTAATCCGGATATTGTCTTGTGACTCAAACCCTTCTATCCTTTATTTTGTCTAGTTCTTTTAGTCGTAGTGTCTCATTTAGTGCTATCTAGGTTTATTTTAAGGTTGTACCCCAGTTTATGTTGCTTGTTTTATTGTTTAAACCCTTTCACTGTGAGTCTAATGCAATTCTCTGTTTCTCGCCATTTCTAGTCATTTTATCTAGTTCCTTTTTCCTTTCGCAATTCTTTTCATGCTGGTTCTGGTGACATGACATGCACACATAATTCCCAGCCTGGTTTTAAAAGTCAGTTTAGTAAAGAAGCAATAAGACAATGTTGAAGATGTAAGGACAGTCGAGGGATTTTGAAATCTCTTCGAGCCCAAATTGTGTGAAACTGGGTCAGACGGAACATAAAGAAATACTGTGGAAATGCATCATGCCGCATCGTCTTGAAACCAAAGGCAAGTTTGCCCCAAGTCTATAGGGGCCGTTCATGGTACCGAGATTGTTGTCCAATGGTGCTAGGTAATTGACAAATGTAGAAGGCAAATGTGTGGATATGGTTAGTAATTCTGGTGCAATCAAAAGATGTTATGTATGTTTTCCTCATGTTTGTTTAATTGTGTAGTTTGTACTTGGCATGTTTTGGAGATTGGAATAACGAAGGCATTTTGTTCTGCTATCCAAACACTTTATCCTTTGTTACCCCTTCGAGCCTCGGTTATTTTCTTGCATACCCCTCTTTCGGAATCAATAATGAAACTCGTAAGCCCGAGCGGGGAAAGAAAGTGGAGAAACAAGAGAAAACGGTGAAAAAGGGAAAAAGAAAGAGAAAAAAAAGAAAAGAGAAGGAAAAGAAAAGAAATGAAAAGAAAGAAAAGGGAAAGTGGAAAAAAGAAAGATCGCAACAACAAAGTAATTCTATGTCCTGAACTATGTTTGACTTGATCCCGAAAGGGTACGTAGGCAGCCTCCCTCTGAGGTTCAGTCACACCAAAATAAAATCCAAAAGTCCCCAAGAAAGAAACTGGGGTAGAAGTTATGGTTGTTGTGAAAAATCGGATTCCGAAAGTTGTAATTTTGAACCCATGTTGAATTGCTTTGAGCCTTTGATACCCTTTCTTTCTAACCCTGTCCAAAAGCC
>NW_017678869.1:12502-19464 GCF_001879085.1 Nicotiana attenuata
AGATAACAAGATATAGTGGGAGTCGTACCTTCAGTAGATATAACTTAGGTTAAAACTATCTTTTAACTAGAAGTTGTCAGGACCCACCTGGATAATGGGGAGTAGTTTAAGACCTTTTAGACAACAAATGTAGTGGGGGTAATACCTTTAGAGGATATAACTTAGGTTCATAATTATTAGAAGTTGTCAGGACCTCCCTGGATAATAGGACTTAGCTTTCAAATTCTTATAATAGTTGGTAGAATAATTCAGTTTAACACTTACCCATGTACCCAGCTACCAAACTGGGGCAGAAAATTTTCTTTGTTTTTGTCTATATTTGTTGCAGTCAGGAGCCCACCTGGAGAACAAGGGAATACTTTTCAAGTTCAGCAATCAGGAGCCCACCTGGAGAACAAGGGAATACTTTTCAAGCTTCAGCAGTCAGGCGCCCACCTGGAGAACAAGGGAAGTACAATTCAAATTTTAGCTTTGAATATTTGATAACATCTGTACCCAGTCACCAAACTGGGGCAGAAAAGTTTCTTTGCTTGTTTTGTTGCAGTCAGGAGCCCACCTGGAGAACAAGGGAATACTTTTCAAGTTCAGCAGTCAGGAGCCCACCTGGAGAACAAGGGAATACTTTTCAAGTTCAGCAATCAGGAGTCTACCTGGAGAACAAGGGAATACTTTTCAAGCGTCAGCAATCAGGAGCCCGCCTGGGGAATAGAGGCATATATTTCAAATTTCAGCGGTCAGGCATCACTCGGAGCAATGGCAAAACATCTCTGATCATAATGCAAGGCAACAACAAGGATTCCATCGGAAGAATACAAGTTCAAGGCAACACAAGAGCAAGTTTGAAGACATAGATAGGACCTTTTTGTAATTCATAGCTTAGGCTAGCTTCTTTTTATTTTGACACAGTGTAATAAGGAGGTCAGCGAGCAGTAGCAGCAGCAACAACAGTGAAATCACAGTTCTTGGTAGTCCCAGCTACCAAACCTTTCCAAACTACACTGACCTGATTCCTTTTTAGCCAAGGATATGTAGGCAACCTTTGAAGCAGGGTTCGGTCAGACGGTTTTCAAAAATGCTTCACACGGAGCATTCGAACGGGCAAAAATCGCTCGTATCCGCTCACTTATCTTTGCACGAAACTCTTCGTGTTTCCGAGCAAAGAGGGGCAGCTGTGAGCACGTGATTTTTGCCCTATATGAATTACTCCCATAATTTCAAACAAAATAATTTCTTTTTATTATTTGAAATTTTGTGGATTTTTGTGGCATTTTTATGTTAATTGCTTGCATTTTGTCCGTGCATTTTAATTCATATAAAAATACAAAAAATACGCATTGCATTTAGGGTTTAATTTTACATATTTTTGGAACTAATTAGTAATTAGGAGTTTTACAAAAATACAAAAATCACAAAAAATATTTTATTTTGGCATTATTTAATTCATGGCTTTGAATGTTGTTAGTTTTCATTTAATTTGATATTTGATTAGTTTGTGATAATTGTTAGAGTTAATTAATTTGATTTGGTAGTTTAATTTAGTTTTAGAATTAATTTAGGTTTTAATTTAATTTTGAAAAAAAAAAGAGAGAAAAAGAGAAGAAGAAAAGGATTTTGTTGGATTAAAATGAATAGAAAAAGAAAGAGTTGGGCCATTTCAGGATAATTCTCGAAGCCCAATCGGATGTTGCTTGTAACTCTTCTAAACCCAGGCCCAATTCAATCTTACCCGGTCCAGCATCAGGCTGTAAGACGATTAAATGACGTAGTACTAAGGCCAAACTACGTCGTTTGAGTTTAAAGTTAAAAGGAGATCCTGGCCTTCCATTTAAATCTGATCCAGTGGTTGATATTAAGTTCCCCCAATTCACTTAATAATGTCCGAAAGTCCCTCATTAACCTAAGACCAAACGTTATCTTCTCTCATCGTCTCCGCCAAGCTCACGCCGCCTTTGAACGACTCAGCCATGGTCGCCGGCGGCAGACCTCCAGTCTCAACCAAATCTTGACCACAGAAACCCCTTGACCTCCCCTCCCCCAATCCCTAACTAATACCTTTTGAATCACCACGAACGGAGCCAAGTCTGAATCTAAAGAAGGAGAAAACGAAACGAGTTTTTTCAAGAGGTTTGGAGTCAAAACTGGTCTCGCTCATACGTTCTTGATGAGAACGCATGTTTGAGACTAATTTTGGCTCAAAATCGAGAAGTCTGAAGCCTTTCAAACCATGTTCATTCGGTCTGTTGTTAGGTACCATCGTTCTTCTCCTTTTCTCCGATCTTTTGTTCGTCATTCCATCTTCACATTTCTTCCGTTCTTCTTTTCTGGTCCTTGTTAGTGCTCATTTGTTGAAGCAATTCCTGTTAGCATAAAAGCATGTTAGTTGCATTTACTTAATTCTCATGATTATCGCTATGTAGTTCTTTTTTGTTTTGTTTTTGTTTTGTTGTTTCTGATTTCAGTTCGAAACTGGTTTGGTTTGCAACTCCTATTGGTTTGGATTTTGGGTTGGTTTATTCTAAGACCCAAAGGTCTCAAGGCCTACCGAACTTCTTTGCTCGTTTAATTGTTCTGCCTATTTGGTTGAAATGAATTTTGGGCCGAAGAAAGGGGAGATAGCCCAAATTCAGAATTGATGTCCTGGGTTTACTTGACCCAGGTAATGTCCAGGGGTAATTTCAGGGGTTGTGAGGGATAGTTTTGGAAATTTGGGGGCAGGGAATCTTTGGTAACAGATTCGGAAAATTCTAGGGTAGGGTTCAATTTCATATTTTGGTTTTTGAGTAACTAGCTTGGAAAACAAGTCAATAAATGGGGGGTCTCTAAGTTAAAAAACAGATTTTAAAAGGGACCTAAGGGGTGAAATGAGAAAAAAGGTCTGCCCTATTTGGTTTGCCTATAAAGGCTCTTTAACTTGGCATTGAAGACAGAGAATTAGGAGCTAAAATACAGAGAGAATAAACTTGAGAGAGGGGGAAAGCTAAAGATAGAGAATCATAGGCGGCTGATAAATGACGAAGAGTTTTCACTATTCTATGGAAATTTTCCTGAAATTCCTAAGAGTCTCTACTCTGAAATAAGTTCTGAACATCAGAAGCTTGAAAGGAGTTGAATCAATCTGGTATTGGAGTGTTTTGGTTCAACTGGGTTGGATGTTTGATAGCTGGTTTCTTTTGACATTGTTTGGTTTCGAATTTGGTTTAAATGGATTTCTCCCAATCATCTCTGGGGTTGATTTTGCTGCTGAAACATTGTTACATATTGTTGTTGAACCTGCTGCTTCTTACCTCTTCCTTAATCTCTTTCTTCTTCCAGGTACTTTCCTCAGCTCATAGTTGAGGACCAATTGTTGAACCTGTAACAGTTTGAAATGTGTTGAATGAAGGTTGAATTTAAGTTGATATCTCTATTATTTTACTTCCATTTTGCCTTTAGTACCTAGATGTCACGACCCGGATTTCCCACCATCGGGAGTCGTGATGGTGCCTACTAACGGAGCTAGGCAAGCCAACTTTAATTAACAAATTCATTAAACACATGTTCCCTTTTTGACAATCAACGGCATTAAATAAAGGCGACGGAATTAAATCATAAGCGGAAGACTTAAATGTAGAAAGATAATCAATCATACAGAATTTCTACACATATATCTCTACCCCGGGACTGGAGTCACATACTCACGAACATCTAAGGAATTCTACATACAAGGTCTGAAAGAAACATAATCTGTTTATCTCGGGTACAATGAGATGACAGCCAAAATGTAAAGATAGAAGGGAGACGCCGGGCCTGCGGACGCCTGCAAGCAACCTCGGGTCTCTCTCTGGACTGAAGGTACGCCCTCGTGCTAATGCTGTTGCTGCTCAAAACCAGGACCTGTGCAAAAATGTACCGAGTGTAGCATCAGCACAACCGACCCAATGTAAAGATAGAAGGGAGACGCCGGGCCTGCGGACGCCTGCAAGCAACCTCGGGTCTCTCTCTGGACTGAAGGTACGCCCCCGTGCTAATGCTGTTGCTGCTCAAAACCTGGACCTGTGCAAAAATGCACAGAGTGTAGCATCAGCACAACCGACCCAATGTGCTGGTAAGTGTCTAGCCTAACCCCGGCGAAGTAGTGACGAGGCTAGACTGGACACCATATAAACCTGTGCAGTTATAAATATACACGGAAGCAAAATACCAAGCAACTAAAAAATATGGGAGGGGGAAACATGCTGTGGGGAGATAACAACAGTAACAGTAAATTCGAGGTATTCAATCTAGGTGCAACTAACAGTTTAAAGCGAACAAGTAACTAATACCGACACTAAACACGTTTGCATCAATAACTGTTGCGGCGTGCAACCCGATCCACAATTACCACTGTTGCGGCGTGCAACCCGATCCACAAATAACATTGTTGCGGCGTGCAACCCGATCCACATATAACATTATTGCGGCGTGCAACCCGATCCACATATAACATTGTTGCGGCGTGCAACCCGATCCACATATAACATTGTTGCGGCGTGCAACCCGATCCACATATAACATTGTTGCGGCGTGCAACCCGATCCGTAATGTACACCTCTCAACCTTGCCCAAGCAACAGTCACAAATATAGGGCTAGGGAGTAAACAAGTATTTGGAAAGAAATCCCAACAAGGGTACACAAACAACCAATAACAACTATGCAAGAGTAAATCGTTATTTCTCTTTTTCTTTCATTTTCAGATCCTAGTTCTCATTAGCACTCGTGTCAAACTCTAATGCAACTCTCATTTCATATGCTCTCACCGTCTGTATTTCAGACCGAGCCAATACTCCACGAAGTTCTACAATCACAATGTCTTTCACAAGGTTTCCACCACGTATAGAGGCCATTATTAGCATGGAAAGCATAATAATATCCAAACAACTCGCATATAAGGACTCACGGTCGTGCTAGACCCCAATGTATAGGAACTCGTCACCATGCCTACACACCGTACTCGATCATTTAGCAATTAGCAAACAAGACTCGACTCATATTCCCTCAAGCTAGGATTAAACCAAATACTTACCTCAACTTTCACGGCCAATACAATCCTCCACAACCGCTTTCCCTCTCGAATTCGGCTCCAACTCGACCAAATCTATGCAATAAGGACTCCATGATATAAATATATGCTAAACAAATCAAACCCAATAACTAATTATAGCTTTTTCATCAATTTACCCCAAAAGGTCAAAATGCCCCCGGGCCCACATGGTCAAAACCCGAGGTTCGGACCAAAACCCGATTACCCATTCCCCCATGAACTTAGATATATAAGTTATTTTGGAATCGGACCGCGAATTGAGGTCCAAAACCCCCAATTTTAGAAAACCTAGGTTCTACCCTACATTCCCAATTTTCCCCATTAAAAACCTTTGTTTGGAAGTTGAAATTATGTTTAAAGATGTTAAGGAGTAAAGAAAATCAGTTAGAAAATACTTACCAAACGTTTTGAAGAAGAAGGATCATTTGGAAAATCGCCTCTTATGTTTTGGGTTTTGAAAAAGTGTAAAAATGGCTGAAAATCCCGACTTATATACTTTGCTGAAGGACTGGCGCGGACCGCACAAAGATGCATCGCGGCCATGCCGAGGAAGGGAAGAAAATGGCTCTCTGAACCTACCCAGCGCGGACCGCACGATTTTGGTGCGCGGCCGCGCTGGTGTCTTGCACCTGGAGCCTTCTCTGAATCTCCCAGCGCGGACCGCACGAACTTGGTGCGCGGCTGCACTGGTCGAACCAAGGCTGGGGACCCCTCTGAATCTGGCCACGCGGACCGCGCGGACTGCACCGCGGCCGCGTGGCTTCCAGCGCGGACCGCGCGGAAATGACCGCGGCCGCGCTGGGGCCTGCAACACTGCAACATCTGATACTTTAAGCCTAAGGCCTCCCGGGACCTACTCAAAACTCACCCGAGCCCTCGGGGCTCCAAACCAAGCACACACACACTAACTCAAAAACATCCTATGGACTCATCCGTGCAATCCAACCGCCAAAACAACATCGTAATCATCAAATTAGGCCTCAAGACCCATGATTTCCTTCCAATTTTCATAAGACCTCAAGTTTAGAGTTTTTAGCCCAAAACACGTCAAACGACGTCCAAATCTAACCAAACTTTACAGAAATTGCTTAAATCATATTTAAGACTTGTGCCGGGCATCGGAACCAAAATACGAGCCCAACAACATAGTCTTCTAAACAAATAACACTTTCAAATTCTTTAATTATTTTCAGAAAACAATTTCACACAATAATTCATTTCTCGGACTTGGGACCTCGGAATCTGATTCCGGGCACACGCCCAAGTCCCAAAATTTCCTACGGACCCTCCGGGACTGTCGAATCACGAGTCCGGGTCCGTTTGCCCAAAATATTGACCAAAGTCAAACTCAATCAATTTAACATCAAATTTATTATTTTTCTCACAAATTCATATTTAAACGTTCCGGCTACGCGCCCGGACTGCGCACACAAACTCGAGGCAACCCCAAATGAGGTTTTCGCGGCCTCAAAAGTACAAGGGAGTAGGAATACAGGTGATGACCCCTTTGGGTCGTCACAGTGTTGGATGAACCTCCCCTATCTTCCTCTTCAACTCCCATATCTTCAGTTCCTTCTCTTCCTTCTTCTGCCGTGCCTTTGGTTCCTTCCTTACCTGCTCCATCTGCTTCCGTACCTGTTCCACCTGCTTCCGAACCTCCCTCTGCTGTTTTTACTTCTTCTACCGCTCCTCCTTCTACTGTCCATAATACAGAAGTGGGTTCTACAAGTAGAAGGATTGCTATGAGGAGCGTGACTATCGAAGTTCCTGCTAACAACAGCCTTTTGAGGAAATCCGGTCAGGCGGATGTTTGGCTTGAACCTTTAATAGGCCCAATTGAGAAAGAAAAACTGAATAGCCATAGCTGTCTGACTCTGATGAACGACATAGTTCATTCCACCT
>NW_017678870.1:0-6221 GCF_001879085.1 Nicotiana attenuata
TATGAGTTCAATCCAAGTTCGTGCAGTTTGAATTCAAGATCATCTTCGTGGCAACAAATATAGATTCAAGATCCAGCTCAAAGACCCTTGAATTTATTTTCTATTGGAAAGAAGAATCAGAGGATTCATAGAGATTGTATACTCATGTTATTTGAAATCAAATACTACGATTGTTGCAATATTTTTCAGTCTCGATTTTATTTTCTCGATGAAAATTTATTGTCTACAAATTCTGGCACGCCCAGTGGGACAATCTCTACCTCTCATCTCAACTTTTCGATCACCAAAGTCCAAGAACGTCGAAATGGCTTTAAAGAAAATCAACTCTAGATCAACATCCACCAAGGCTGCTAACTCCAGGTTCTATGCTGATGTGGAAAGCATCCCGATGTTACCTTTGGAAGCTTCGGACCAGTTACGAGGGGCAAAGCAAGCTCTTTAGGACAACAAGCACTCCAAGTATCGTCCACTTCATCCCCTGTTTTCGAATCTCATCCTCAAAAGGAGCAAGATCCTCTACGAACATACTCGAAGGAGGAAGCGATATTGCTGAAAAGATCAAGAGAACTCTAGCTCTGCTTGACCTCTCCAGATCCAAGAACTTTGTTGTGAAGGAAGATGATGATATTTCAAGTGATGGATCTTCCCCACTTACACCACATAGCGTGAGCCATTCGAGAATCAATCCATGTGACAATCCATGCTACTCCCCATCATCCACAACAATCATGCAAGACATGGTGACAAACACTTCATCTGTGGAAGAGCAGTTGGCAAACTTGACGGAAGCAATCGCTGGCTTGACCAATTGCATGCAAAATCAAGATGCTAGAATTGACAAACTAATAGACAGGGTGGGAATCTTGATGGAAGAGGAATCCACCCATGTACCTGCCCAGCTCCCAGAGGTTCTAGAGAGTAATTCTCCTCCAAGATAAGTAGCATCCGCTAAGGCTATCCCTGTCTCATCTGAAGGGATGATTCCAANCGTGTCGAGTCCTGGTCGCAACGGTCTCTTCGTTTAGTCCGTGTAACTGCTAGAGTTTCATTAATCGAAAGAAATTCCAGGTTCATTTCTGACTTTCATGTATTTAATGGGTTATAACTGATTTTGATTTACATGTGTTTATGTGGAAATAGTAATTTGGATCTGTTTTCCTCGATTCCGGAATTGGTTCGCTGAGTATCTTCATCGACATATGGTGTTTGCTTTCACTGGTCTTCCCTCATTTTACTTGGTCATTGATTGAAATACTAGTCTCATGTTGGTTGTGTTCTGAATATGGAAGTTTGGGTTTTGTTTACTAGCAGTGTGGAAAGAAAGTTGAATTTTGTTTAAGTGAATTGCAAATTTGTTTTAAGTTTTTCTGGATTGTTCAAATATTCAATATACATGGACTTCCCTTTGGGGTAATCGAAACAGTTAATCATGGAGTTTTGTTTTTATCGCAATTTTGTGTACTAATTTTGCTCTATAATTCTGCCCGTGATCAGTGTGTTGATGTCCAAGAATAGTTTGTGATTATTTCCAACTGGTAACAATGTGTAAGAGTTATATGAAAAATAGTGAAGTTTAGGTGGCATGAAAAGCTCGTTGGTTTGAACAGTAGTTAATGTCAAATCTCTTTCAAAATTGATGTAATTAGACTTACTAGATTGAATTGTAGTCTTTTATCATTTTTTGTTAACTAACTGTAATAGTTTGATTATTGAATTACTTCCAATGCGAAGGAAGAAGAGGAAAAGAACAATATGGATTGCTGCATATCCTTTGGCTAATGTGATTTGTCCTTGCACTGAAATCTGACCCAAAAACAGAGAAACATTTGTAATTCGTTAGCGTTCTTTAATTGTTTTTCCTTTCCAGTTTTCTTGATCATCTCTGGTAATGTTAGTTTAATTCATTTTCCTACTTAAATTTAGATATATGAGTAATTATGAACATCCGTGGTTTGCTTTAAGTTGAGTACAATCCTTTGAAAATAAATTGAGGTGTGCCTTTCGTTGAATTTTCATGGCCCTCGCAAAGTTGAAAGTGCGTAGTTGCTCTAGGCGCGCTATTTTCAAAGTTACCTTCCTAAACTCGGGTGTGCATTTCATGTGACCCAAATCCAAATCTTAACAACGTTAAATAAAATGTGTCTCGGACTACGGGTGCATTTCATGTGGCGCAATCCAAAGATGTGTTTTAGATGACGTTGAAATTTTCCTTAAAATAATTAAAAGCGGCTAATAAAGTTAAAATGCACATAGGTTTGTACATGTACTAAAATCAGATATTATGCCACTTATAGCAGTTGAGCGACCGTGCTAGAACCACGGAACTCGGGAGTGCCTCACACCTTCTCTCGGGTTAGCAGAATTCCTTACCCGGATTTCTGGTTCGCGGACTGTAATACAGAGTCAATATTTTCCTCGATTTGGAATTTGAACCGGTGAGTTGGGACACCATAAATATCCCAAGTGGCGACTCTGAATTTTTAATAAACAAATAATCCCGTTTCGATTGTCCTTTAATTGGAAAAACTCCCTTTATTACCCCTTCCGGGGGTGTAGTAAAAAGGAGGTGTGACAGCTCTAGCGACTCTGCTGGGGACAAGAACCCAGAATTTCGGTTCAGGGTTCGAGAATTCGAGCTTGGAATAATTGTTGTATTTTGGCTTTGTTTATTATCCGATTTTATTACAGGTTTGGGACTAATGTGCAAAATATTGCTTTTTACCGCTTTGATATTATCTTAGCTGTATATATAAACTGTTACGAAACCCCTCTCTTCTCTCTCCTGAGGAGTGCACACTGGTCGTGACTTCTTTCTGTTAGTGTCATATCCCAAATAGAACGAGGTTCGGACAAGTTGCAAAGCCGGATGATCTTTTGGTTATCGGTACGCAGCCCCCCCTCGACTCGAGTTGTCCGCTCGGGTAAGCCAGGTCTAGAACAAATAAACCCAGGTTTTAAACTTAGAATAACAAAACCTCATGCCGGATCCCTAGTAGGAACGATTGTTTGCATCATGTGCATTTGACTTAGGGGACTCAGCACAGGGGTTGGGTCCGTCTAGGACAGGTGTACCCAAAATAACAGACCATCTTGATGCATCATATGTGCTACAAGTTGCATTTATCCAAGGGTAAAAGGATCATTTGGCAGACCAATGATAGTCGAGGGCAAATGAAAAATGAAAAAAAAGAAAAAGAAAAAAAAAGAAAAAGAGAGGGTGAGGTGTGAAGATAAAGCGAGTGGGGTCCAATTATATTTTCTGTCAGATTTTTGCTAAGGAAAAAAAAGAGCTTGAAAAATTCAAAAGATTTTGCACTNTTTTCCTACTTAAATTTAGATATATGAGTAGTTATGAACATCCGCGGTTTGCTTTAAGTTGAGTACAATCCTTTGAAAATAAATTGAGGTGTGCCTTTTGTTGAATTTTCATGGCCCTCGCAAAGTTGAAAGTGCGTAGTTGCTCTAGGCACGCTATTTTCAAAGTTACCTTCCTAAACTCGGGTGTGCATTTCATGTGACCCAAATCCAAATCTTAACAACGTTAAATAAAATGTGTCTCGGACTGCGGGTGCATTTCATGTGGCGCAGTCCAAAGATGTGTTTTAGATGACGTTGAAATTTTCCTTAAAATAATTAAAAGCGGCTAATAAAGTTAAAATGCACATAGGTTTGAACATGTACTAAAATCAGATATTATGCCACTTATAGCAGTTGAGCGACCGTGCTAGAACCACGGAACTCGGGAGTGCCTCACACCTTCTCTCAGGTTAGCAGAATTCCTTACCCGGATTTCTGGTTCGCGGACTGTAATACAGAGTCAACATTTTCCTCGATTCGGGATTTGAACCGGTGACTTGGGACACCATAATTATCCCAAGTGGCGACTCTGAATTTTTAATAAACAAATAATCCCGTTTCGATTGTCCTTTAATTGGAAAAACTCCCTTTATTACCCCTTCCGGGGGTGTAGTAAAAAGGAGGTGTGACAGCTCTGGCGACTCTGCTGGGGACAAGAACAAATAAACCCAGGTTTTTAAACTTAGAATAACAAAACCTCATGCCGGATCCCTAGTAGGAACGCTTGTTTGCATCATGTGCATTTGACTTATGGGACTCAGCACAGGGGTTGGGTCCGTCTAGGACAGGTGTACCCAAAATAACAGACCATCTTGATGCATCATATGTGCTACAAGTTTCATTTATCCAAGGGTAAAAGGATCATTTGGCAAACCAATGATAGTCGAGGGCAAATGGAAAACGAAAAAAAAAAAAGAAAAAGAAAAAAAGAAAAGAAAAAGAGACGGTGAGGTGTGAAGATAAAGCGAGTGGGGTCCAATTATATTTTCTGTCAGATTTTTGCTAAGGAAAAAAAAGAGCTTGAAAAATTCAAAAGATTTTGAACTTTATCATTATTTTTCGAAAAATCAAAAAACGAAAATCCAAAAAGATTTTGCATGTTTCATCATTTTTCAAGAAAAACCAAAAAATATGTTTTCTCTAAATTAGTTATTTTCTTTAATTCTCAACCGTATCCAATCTGCCCGAACTACGCATACCTGATTCTCGCCTTTCGGGGGGTGATACGTAGGCAACCCACATAGGGTCCGGTCTTCCTAGTAAGCTTAGGTTTTTGGCTTTGCGGGGTCTTAGCCGAATTTTGCACTTCTGGCCACCTTTTGGCCAAATAAGTCATTTTGCAAAAATAAATCATGTCTTGCATGTGTCCAGTAGGGAGTATTATTGTCTCACATAGTGTTGGTTTCAGTTTTCTCATACAGGTGTGGATCCACTTACCGGAGTTTGAGCATGACAGACACCCCGGGACCATCCAGTCAGGAGTTGCTTAAGAAGATCTCTCTTTTTATTTCTTTTATGTTTTGAGTTTGGTACAGTAATGTCGAGTTTTTTTCATTATTGTACTCTCTGTTTTGTATTTGAAAAAGTGTGATATAAATCAAAAATCCAAAAAGAGATGTTGCGTTTTATATTTCCGTTAGAAGTTTTCTTTAGAATACTAATTCTATGAAAAAAAAATCATTTGAGGTGGTTTTGCTTTACTGAATTAAAATTGCTTTTATATTTCTTTTAGTATATTAAGATTAAAAAATTCAAAATAAAAAAATAATTTTCTTTTCATACCTCTTTAGAAGTTTTCTTTAAAAAATAATAAATTCAAAAATCCAAAAAGATTTTCTTGTAAATTCCTTCTTTGGAAATATATATAAAAAAAACAACAAAAATATATTCGTTTATTTGCATTGGAATTTTAGGACATTGTATATAGAAAAAAGAAGCACATTTTATCTTTTGTTTATCTTTAGAGTTTCATCCTTTAGGTAATCAAAAACTGAAATCCAAAATATTTTTAGCTTTTCCATTTCTTTTATTCGAAATCTTTTTTTTTTTCAAGATATCAAACGAAAATTCAAAATATTTTTCTTTAGTTCTAATCTTTAGATTTCCTTTCTAAAAAAAAAAGAAAAGAAAGAATAAAAAAAAATTCTCTTGTAGTTTTTTTTTTCTTAATAATCTCCCATAGGGTGTTTGTTTCAAAAAGAAAAAAGAAAAAAAACATGCCCGTTAAGCTTGAGTTTAGAATAGGTCATAGAACATTAAGTCTAGAAAATTCAAAAAAGGATTTGCTTCTTTTATTTCTCTCTTCTCATCAGAGTAGTCATTAAGGTAAAAAAAAAAAGAGAACGTTAGTTTATTTGCTTTATTCTCAATCTTCCAGAACTACGCAAAGATCTGATTCATCCAGGGTCATGATACATAGGCAACCTACGTAGGGTTCGATCGAATCATTTTTTATTAAAAAAAAAGAAAAGAAAAAAAAGAAAAAAAAAAGAAAAACAAAAGGAAAAAAAGAGGGGTGAAATTATGGGATGTGAGAAATGAGAGGAAAGAAAAGAGTGATAATTAGAAAAAGCAAAAAAGAAGGAAGGAAAATGATCAAGCAAGTGCTAGAAAAGCCAACAAAAAAAAAAAAGAGGTTGAAATGAACAAATTGGGATGATGCCAACTGACCTTTGTACCCTCAAAGTCATTTTAGAACCGATAACTGTGGCTAGGTGCATTGCACATAAAGTGAGATTATCTTATGTTAAATGCCCTAATGCTAACGTGATGGCTTCATTTTGTTATATTCATAGCAGAAGGGTGGTTGGTTTGTAGGTTTTAAAGTGGTAACTCCTCTCTACAACATAAAGTCCAAAGGCAAT
>NW_017678870.1:6300-10416 GCF_001879085.1 Nicotiana attenuata
TTTTCTGAAATTGTTTAAAGGATTTGGGAATGAATTTTGATTAGAACATGTTGGTATCGGGCCCGTATTTTGGTTCCGGCGCTTGGTACAGGTCTTATATGTAATTTAAGATAACTCTGTGAAGTTTGGTAAGAAACGGAGTCCGTTTGACGCGATTCGGACCTAAATTGCAAAATTGATGTTTAAAGAAGTTTTGAGAAAAACAATTGCATTGATCTCGAGATTTAATTTGATGTTCATGATGTTATTTTGATGATTTGATTTCACAAATAAGTCCGTAGGATGTTTTTGAGGTTTTGTGTACACTTGGGTTGGAGTTCCGAGGGCTCGGGTGAGTTTCGGGTAGGTTCCGGGGTGTCTTAGGCTTAAAAACACAGATATTACAGGTTCAGAGCAATTTCAGCTCTCTGAACCTGCTAGTGCGGTCCGCGGTCGACCTTGTGCGGTGCGCGGTGGAGGGTTATGCGGCCGCAGTCGACTTTGTGCGGTCCGCACAAGAAAATAGAAAAGAAGCTGGAAGAAAGCTTTAGGGAGTTTGGGCTCAGATGGAGGGAGCAAGCTGCTCGAATCAATACCCCGATTATTGAAGAAGAAATGGTTGAGCTTTTCCTACAAGCCCAGGGGCCCACCTACTTCAGTCATTTGATCCCAGCCTTGGGAAAGCCTTTCAATGATGTGTTAAAAATGGTGGAGCTAGTAGAAGAAGGAATCAAGTCAGGCAAAATCATGAGTTGTTCGGAAGACATTCAGAACACCCTAGTAAGCTTGGGTGGAAGAAAGAGAAACAGAAAAGATGATCCGATGGGCTTTCCTGATCAACACTTCCAGCCTCGACATCGTCCCCGTGGATATCCTTGTGCACCAGATGACCCTCTCCAATGTCACTTCTCTCCACAGAAATCCCAAAGTCGTACATCACTTTCCCAGTACCCAGCTCCACAAAATGCCCATCCACCTCCACGAGCCTACCGAAACCCCCCTAGATCAGGTTTCCGGCCCAATCAAGCATTTAAGAACGAGAGGTTACGGAAGAAGAAAACCTTCACTCCATTGGGAGAATCATATGCCAGTCTGTTCCAGAGGCTAAGGAACGTGTACATGTTGAAGCCGATTCAGATAAAAATACCACACCCTCTTCCAAAGAAGTTTGATTTTTCTCAAAGGTGCGCATATTGATCAGATGCCCCGGGGCATGACATAGAGAAGTGTTGGAATCTGAAGAATGCGATTCAGAAGCTTATTGATGTAGGTGACATTGTCGTGCAAAGTCCAGATACAGCAGACACTAGCCAAAGTCCGTTACGGTGCATAATGAGACACATATTGTGGGTATGATTTGTTCTGAAAAGGAATATGAGAATTCTTCTGAGGTCCTCGGAGGTCCACGTACTGCGAAGCTTTCAGCACTATGAGAGGTTGATCCTAAGAACGAGCAGGCGAAGGGAACCCAAAAGCAATTTGTTAAGAACAATGTGATAGAGACTTGTGAAGGTCCTAGTATTGTTGATGCAGAAGTCAGTGGCTAAGATGTTGAGTTTGGTGATTGGAAAGACGCTCCATCTCTTGGCTAGCTAGAGAGGAGTCTTGGTGGTTTATTTTGTTGTCATTTCTGTTGTCCGGGTTATTTTTCAGGGTTGTAATCCGGATATTGTCTTGTGCCCAACCCTTCTATCCTTTTATTTTGTCTAGTTCCTTTAGTCGTAGTATCTCACTTAGTGTTATCTAGGTTTGTTCTAGGGTGGTACCCCAGTTTATTTTGCTTGTTTTGTTGTTCAAACCCTTTTCACCGTCTGTCTAATGCAATTCTCTGTTTTTTGTTATTTCTAGTCATTTTGTTTAGTTCTCTTCTCCTTTTATAGTTCTTTTCATGCTGGTTCTAGTGACATGGCATGCACGCATAATTCTCAACCTGGTCTTTAAAAGTCAGTTTAGTCAGGAAGCAATGAAACAATTTTGAAGACGATAGGGACACTTGAGGGAAATAAGAACAAATTTGGACATTTTGAGAGCATTTGAAGCCCAAACCATGTGAAATTGGGGCAGATAGAACATAAAGAAACCCTATTGAAATGCATCATGCCGCATCGGGTTGAAGCTAAAGGCAAGTTTGCCAAATTGACAGAGGCCGTTTGTGGTAAGGAGAGTGAGTGTTGTCCAATGGTGCTTTGTATTCAACAGATGTAGAAGGCGAATGTGTGGATATGGTTATCAAGTCTGGTATAATCAAAAGATGTTACGAATGTTTTCTGTGGTTTGTTTAATTGTATTGTTTGTACTTGGCATGTTTTGAAGATTGGAATGACAAAGGCATTTTGTTCTGCTATCTAAACACTTTATCCTTTGTTACCCATTTGAGCCTTATTTATTTTCTTTCATACGCCTCTTTCGGAATCTGTAGCAAAGTTCAGAAACACAAGCGCAAAAGATAAGTAAAGGAAAAAGAGAAAAAGAGAAGGAAAAAGAGAAAAAGAGAAAGAAAAGAGAAAAGAGAAAAGAGAAAGAAAGGAATGAAAAGAGAAAGAAAGAAAAAAAAAGAGAAGAAAAACAACAAAAAGAAAAACAAAAAGAGGAAAAGAGGAAAAAAAAAGGAAAAGAAAGATCACAAACAAACAAAGTAATTCCTATGACATGAACTAGGTTCGACCTGATTCCTTTTAAGGATACGTAGGCAGCCTCACGGTTCGGTCCTATCAAAATAAAATTTCAAAAGTCCCCAAGCAAAGAAACTAGGGCAGAAGTTGTGGCTCTGTAAAAGATCTGATTCCAAAAGTTGTAAGTTTGAACCCATTCAAGTTGTTTTGAGCCTTCGTGATACCCTTTCTTTCTAACCCTATCCAAAAGCCCACATTACGGTCCAAAGAAAGACCTTCCGACCAGTCTTCGAAAAATGCCAAGTCGAGCAAGTAGAGGTGATTTATATAAGGGGAAACACTCCATTCTGAAGAAGAAAAGAACAAAATGAGAGAGTCTTATTGGTGAAACCTTTACAGACACCATAAGGCGATGGTGAGTTGAGAAAAAGACCAAAATGAGAGAGGCTTGATGGTGCAAACCCTTCGGGCCCTACAAGTCAAATAAGGATTGTGAATCAGATTGGATAATCGGAGCATTGAAGCCTAGTTTCATGGTTTGGGGGGGGGGGTATAACAAGAGTTGAACATCACGCTTGCTTGACGGAATAGGCCACAGGTGCATGTCATGGTCATTATAATTGGTATCCATATCTGATAGGTTTCTACTTTGTAGTTTTCTTGTTAGGAATCATCTTTTTCCATTGTCCTTTACTCTGTTCCTTTTGTCTTTTTTACTTCCTCTTGCTGAGTCTGTTTGGTCAGAACAAGTGAGAAATGACTTCAAAATTGGCCACCAGCTTTCTAATTGCACAAAACGGGATCTGGCTAGCACATCAAAGTGGCATAAGTCAGGAAAGAATAGCGCGGCACTGAGTTGGTAACAATCAACATGCCTTGGGGATTCATGCGAAATACAAAGGTTTGGTATATATCAATTCATGAACAATGCAACAGATAGAGGATGTTGGGTGAACGGATCAAAGCTATTATCTGTGATGAGGTTGACACAGGAAGTGGTTAACCAATGAAAAGCAAGGTCTTCCAAGCGGAAATCAAAGTTATCATGGCAAGTGAAGGAACAATAGACCTCAAGGCAAAGGCAAGTGGTTTAAGTCGAGAAAGAACAGTATACGCACTGAGTGGGTGGCAACTGACGTGCTTTGGGATTCATGTGAAACACAAAGGGTTGGTAAATGTCAGTTCATGAGCAATGCAACAGATAGAGGGTATTGGGTCAGAACGGAGAAGAGGTATTTTCTGTGATAAGGGTTGCAAAGAAATTGGTTAGTCAATAAGCAAGCAACGTCTTTCAAGGTGAAATCAAAGTTATCATGGCAAGTGAAGGAGCAATCGCCGCAAAGTCAAGGTCAAAAACCAACCACCATGTTTAAACTCACAAGTTTTCTTTGTTTGAAACAGGGACGGAAGCTATGTTCATACCAAAGCTGGGAAGCTTGAAATTTTCAGGTGCAATGCCCCAATTCTGCTTACGCAAAGGCTATTGAGAAGATCACACATCACCCCTAGGAGAAACACTTCCTAG
>NW_017678870.1:11739-19449 GCF_001879085.1 Nicotiana attenuata
TGCTCTTCCGATCTAATACATTTCAAGTTCAACAATCAGGCGCCCACCTGGGGAACAAGGGAAGTACGATTCAAATTTTGGCTTTCATCTTCTTATTAGTATTTGGTAATATGATGCCTAGCCACATATATTTCAAGTCTTAGCAATCAGGAGCCTGCCTGGAGAACAGAGGCATTTATTTCAAGTTTTAGCAGTTAGGAGCCCGCCTGGAGAACAGGGGCATATATTTCATATTTTAGCAGTCAGGAGCCCGCCTGGAGAACAGAGGCAATTATTTCAAGTTTTAGCAATCAGGAGCCCGCCTGGAGAACTTAGGCATTTATTTCAAGCTTTAGCAATCAGGAGCCCGCCTGGAGAACATAGGCATATATTTCAAGTTTTTAGCAATCAGGAGCCCGCCTTGAGAACAGAGGCATATATTTCAATTTTTAGCAGTCAGGAGCCCGCCTGGAGAACATAGGCATATATTTCAAGTTTCAGCAGTCAGGAGCCCGCCTGGAGAACAGAGGCATACATTTCAATTTTCAGCAGTCAGGAGCCCGCCTGAAGAACAGAGGAATACATTCTAGTTCAGCGGTCAGGCATCACCCGGAGAAAGGGAAAAACATCTCAGATCACAGTTCAATTCAGCAACAAAGGAGGCTTGCGGAAAGAATGCGAGTCAACAGTCCGAGACGACCAGCGAAAGGTTGTCACAATCCAAAATAATAAAAGAAGAGAAGAAACAAAAAAAGGCAAAAGTGAATCCAAATGCAGAAGTAGAGAAAAATGTGAATTGCTTGAGACATGATTGGAGTCACAAGCTTGGTGTGGTGTCCGGGTTTGGTCCGAAAAGCTGAGGAAGAATGAACTAGCACCTGCAACTAGCAAGCGTCAAGGTTCAAATCCAAAGTCTGCATGAAGAACCATTCAAGACTCAAGATCAAGCTTCAGAAGACTTATAGTTAGGAATCTTGTAACTCATAGTTGACAGGCTTAGTTATTCTTTTCATTTCTTTTGATTTTGATGTAATAGCAGGACCGCGAACCGGAACCTCGGCGGAACGGCACCTCGACTGGCTCTCCACCTCGGCATACTCCATCGTCTCACTCACTTCTGAACTACACGTGGCCTGATTCCTTTATAGCCAAGGATATGTAGGCAGCTCAGATACCAGGGCTCGGTCACATTCCCCTTTCTCTTAGTTTTAGTCTCTCTAAATAAGGGTCGAGTCAAAAAAAAAACCTGTCTAGTCGTTCTTTGTCTGAAAACTCTTCATGTTTCCAGTCAAAGAGGGGCAGTTGTAGACATGCGATTTTTGACCCTCCCTAATATTTTTTATATTTTAGCACATAAATATTTAATTTAGGCTTAATATAGCTATTTCAACTATTTTTGACTTCTTTACTTTATTTTATCACAAAAAATAAAAATTACAAAAAAATAAATAATAATAAATAAATATTTTTATCTTTAGGTTAAAGTCAATTAGTATATTTATATTTATAGTATTATAACATTTGAAAATACCAAAAAAAAAATATTAGTTTCACTCGTAGTATTTAGTGTTATATTAGTTTATTTTAATTTAGAGTGATTTTTATATTTTTATAGATTCATTGCAGTATTTGGTCTTTTTAGCCTAAGTTCAAACCCAAAAGACATGGTCCAACCCAATTACCCTTAGCCCATTCTTCCCAACCCATTAGCCCATTTAAGTGCAAGATTTAATCCTAGCCATCTATTATCCTTCTAATCCAATGGCCATCATCCCTTCCCACTTCCATATAAAATACCCAATTATAGAAACCCTACCCTATGTTTTCAATCCCAACACCCTACACACACAAAATCCACCCCAAAAACAACCCCAAATCTCCAATCTCCCTCACCAAAACCCGCCGGAACAGACTACCCCCAAAAACGCATGAGATCAGTCCCAAAAATTGCAGCAAACTAGCTGCCAAAATAGCGGAAACGCGGCTGCAGATCAGCACAAAAGTGCTCAGAAGCAGTCCGATGTCATGTTTGTTCTGTTTCTTCTCTTCGATTTCGATTTTTTGCTTCACAATGGACTTGAGTTTTGATAGAANCGCTCTTCCGATCTTTCAGATGGCTCCATACGAAGCTCTTTGTGGACGGAAGTGTAGGTCGCCTATAGGGTGGTTCGATGTTGGAGAATCTGAATTACATGGGATCGACTGTTGACTGCTCAGAGTCATCAAAAGTCATATTCTGGTGCGCCTTCCTTGTTTGCATTAGTTGAGAGGTACACAGCTGTAAACTTACACTTTTCCAGTTGAATTAATTGAAATTGGCTCATGTTCATTCCCTACTTCTTCTATCTTCGTTTACGATTTTGATGAATCGGACAGTGTTAATTTGTTGTGAAAGAGTGGCTGGGATCCACGCTGGTTGATTGCTAAATCTGTGTTTGTTTGTGTTGGGTTTTATCGTCTATGTGTCTGCTCAATTTTTCCCGTTTTACCACTCTCTGTTTGTGCTTAGCTCTTGTTTGAAGCCTGCTTAGCTGCCTTAAAAGTATGAGTTTAAATTTAAATTACCATGCTCTGTAAACACATGTGATCATAGTCATCCTTAATGATATTACTGGAAACATGTATGCACTTACTGAAGGTTTGTGAAAGGTTATATCAAATAGATTCAATAAAAGATAAAAGGAAGTTGATAGGGAACTTCATGACCATAATCATTTTAAGGACTCATCCCATCATGATTATTTTGAATATCAGATAAGTTGAATTGCCATTGTCGTATGTCTCATAAATTGCAGCAGTAAGCGTCATTTGGTTCTTTTAGCAATCGAACTCCATTTGTGGTAGTTTCAATTATGTGAGTCACGTATATTTTGTTTTGGCCAAAATGATAATAGGTATTGGGCTTTGTTTCATTGGATCACTAGTTGTGTAGTCAAAATTGAACAATGAGCCATTGAGTAGTTAAAGGGTTAACCCTCATTGAGGGCTGATATTAGCTCAAAGGAGAATCAGCTTTGTCACTTAGGAATTAAACATAGCTTTGTGCTTGCTGGCATTAAAATACATTTAGCCATTTCTTAGCATGTATGTTTGTTGGTGTTCTCTAATTGGTTTGGGTTGTTTTACTGTTAGCAACGTCATGGAAATTTAGTACGTTTCTTTCATTTTGTAATCAAAAATTCCAAGGCTTGCTTTGGTTGGCAGATGTAAACGTATAAGAGATTTTGAGTTGCAAAAACTTTGAATGTAAATTACTTTAGCAAAGAAAAATGTTTCACTGTTGATTCACCTTTCCTCACGTTATGGGATTTGCTGATTTTGAAATCAAATTATAAACTGTGGGCTTTTCAAGTTAAGTAGCGAATTTGAATTAAGGAGTCTTCAGTAATGAAGATCCTCTTGTTTGAGTTTGGACTTGATCTTGAGGCCCAAGTTTTCTTGAATGCTTTTAATAGTAGTTAAAAATAATAGATAATAATAGTTCTCTCTAGGATAGCCTTTAAAAAATAAAACGAGGTGCGACACGCCGAATAAAACTCATGAATTGCGTGGCCCTCTTTAAATGTTTATATACATAGAACTCGGGACGTGCCATTTAGCGAATTTTCATGGCCTCCCGCAAAGTTAATAATACAATAGTCGCTTTAGGCGCGCTTTTTAATAATTTTACCTTCCTAAGTACGGGTGTGCATTTCATGCAACCCAAATCTGAATTCCAAAACGTTGAATAAAATGTGTCGAGGATCCGGGTGCATTTCATGTGACGTGATCCAAAAACACGTTTTAAACAATGTTCACTTTCTTAAAAATTTTATTGAAAGAAGTGAATAATTCTAAAATTGCACTATAGGATGACATGTATGAAAAAAATTAGATTTTAGCCATTTATAATAATTTAAGCGACCGTGCTAGAACCACGGGATCCGGGGGTGCCTAACACCTTCCCTCGGGTCAACAGAATTCCTTATTCAGAATTTCTGGTTCGCAGACTCCAACTAGGAAGTCGAAATTTTCCTCGATTTGGAGTCAAGTTAAAACGGTGACTTGGGACACCAAAAGCCAATCCTATCCCAAGTGGCGACTCTAAATCAAATAAATAATTCCATTTCGAATAATGTCACTTTAAATGGAAGAACTCCCATATACATTATCCTTCGGGGTAGGTAAGCGAAAAAGGAGGTGTGACACCTATTTATAATGTAGCATGCAGTGTCAGCTTCTGCCCAGAAACTAGGGGGTAGTTTACTAGAAAGAAGCATAGTCCTAGCCATTTCTTCCAACGTCCTATTCTTTCTTTCTATTACTCCATTCTGTTGTGGAGTCCTAGGAGCAGAAAAATTATGATCTATGTCATGCTCATCACAAAATTCAGCAAATTTAGCATTTTCAAATTCAGTACCATGATCAGACCTAATTGATACACGTTGATTACCTAGTTGTTTCTGAGTTTTTCTAATAAAAGAAGTGAACATGTCAAATGCTTCGTCTTTAGATGTTAGAAATAGCGTCCAAGTAAACCTAGAGTAATCATCAACAAGCACCATAACATATCTCTTACCACCTCTGCTCAATGTTCTCATTGGTCCACAAAGATCCATACGTACCAGTTCCATCGTTCTGGTGGTGCTCACCATTTTATTACTTTTAAAAGAGGATCTTACCTGCTTCACCCTTGTACAAGCCTCACAAACTTTATCTTCCTTGAACCTAATGTTAGGCAACCCTACCACCAAGTCCTTGGAGACTAGTTTGTTGAGTTAGCTTAGACTGGCATGTCCAAGTCTCTTGTGCCAAAGGAGGGGATCATTGTCCAGCACACTTAAGCAAGTGAGTTTATTATCTGAAAGTGTGGACAAATCCACCACATATATTTTTTCACTCTTTTTCCCTGTAAAAATATCTTGTCAGTGGTAAGATTTATCACAAAGCATTTTGTAGAGGTGAATGCTACCATGTTATCTCTATCACAAAGGTGTGATACACTTATTAGACTGTACTTCAGTCATATGATCAAGTAGACATTCTCAATAGAGTGAGAATCTATCTTATCTACCTTTTCAACCCCAATGATCTCACCTTTCTTTCCATTTTCAAAGGAGACATTACCTCCTTTAAGGTCATCAAGTGAAAGGAACTGGTTCTTGCTTCCTGTCATGTGCTTTGAGCAGCCACTATCGATGTACCATATTTGGCTGCTCCCCTTCACTTGGACCTGCAAAAAGAAATCAGGGGTTAGTCTTATGAACCCAAACTAGTTTGGGTCCCTTTCTATAGGGAACAGGATGAATCAAATTCTTTTTACCCCAACTTGGCATCCTATTTTTTCCTTGAACAAATTCTTTGTTCTTTTGACTTGCCTTTTCTTTTGCAGTGCATTCACTTTTATAGTGACTTGTTTTACCACACTGTGTACAAATCTTATTCTCAGGAAGTATGAAGTACTTGCTTTTAGGATCCCACTTAGGTGCAGGGTTCCCAAAGCCAAGTCCTATCTGTTGCTACTATGGTGTTCTTGTAGCCATGAAAGTGCATCGGATGACCTATTCCATTTACATGTTATATCAAGCTCATGTTTAACCTTTGTCAAGTCCTCTTTCAAAAATCTTACATTTTCTTCCTTTTTATATAACTCATCTTTAACCTTCCTTAAGTCATCCTCTATGTTGAGTTGTATATCATTGGCTATCTCTTTTCTTGTCCCTAACTTTGACTTAATATTTTCAGATCTAAGTTCTAAAACAGTTGTATCAAGTGCATGAACCTGGTTCTTCAAAGTAGTATTTTCCTTTTCAGTTTTACAAACGTTTATTTCCAGGGTTTTGCATTCTTCTTTTAAAAAGTTACACTCTTTTGACAATTGATCTTTTTCAGAACTTATATTCTTAGATTCATCAATTAAAGTTAGTAACAATTCTGATAGTCTTTCTTTAGAAAAAAATTTAATTTTATCCTTAAGGTCCAGAAAACTTATCTCAGATTATTCATCAGGTTCATCTTCAGATTATCGAATTGCTATAAGAACTCGTTCACCATCATCATCATCACCATCATCATCATCAACAATGTCCTCATTTGAATTGTCTTTCCAAGCAGCAACCATTGCTTTGAATGGCCCTTTGTTGTATTTCTTCTTATCATGAACCTGTTCCTTCTTTCTGTTTCTTCTTTTAGATCTCTCCTTTTTCCACTCGACTTCCCACATAGGACAGTTCTTGATAATGTGGTTCTTTTTACCACATTTAAAGCATCCATCAGTCAACTGCAAGTGATCTCTTCTCCTCTCTTTTCATAAAAAATAGTAGTGATCATTGGATAGCGGTGGTATAGTGGTGGATTGCCCTTCAAAGTTTTAAGGTCGTGCATTCATCTTGATCTTTTCCTAAGGTGTTAGTCTCTTCAAAGATGTTTTATACTTCAATATCACACAAGAGGGAGGGGGTAATTTGAGTGGTGTCCAATTTTTCGCGTGCACAAATTATAGAACGAAGTAGTTCTTTTACGTGTTCCTTACACTACAGTTGCGGAATAAGAAATACAAAAAGTAAAGAACACAAGTATTTTTACTAAAAAATACACGGCTCAAAAGGTGAAAAAATCACGACCTACTACTGTCACGACCCAATTCCCCAACCCGGTCGTGATGGCGCCTCTCGTGAAGACAAGGCCAGCCAACAGAACAACAACGCCTCTTTTAACAGTTACTTAGCATGAATAAGTCTGGATCATAGATAATAATAAATAAATAAAAAATCATATTGCGGAATAAACGTGATAAGACGGGAAATCCCATCCCGACTCAGCCCGAAATCGGGGTGTCACAAGTCACGAGCATCTAGAAGGATTTTTGATACAACTACAAAGCCTGTAATACATAGAATAAAAATCTGGAATTAAAAGAAAGAAGTCCGGTGCCGCGAACGCTGGCGGTCACCTTGCTCAGCTACGATAGCCAATCCTCAACCAGCTCAAACCCGCTACCGGGTAAACCAATACCTGCATCTGCACGCGAGGTGCAGGGAGTAAAGTGAGTACTCCAACTCAGTGAGTAATAAAGGTAAATAATAACTGAGCAGCAAGAGACCACGTAAAGCAAGCCATCATGCTATATAGAATAGTGTAACCCTTTGAGAAAAACAGTGAAACCGTGA
Organism: Nicotiana attenuata; assembly: GCF_001879085.1. Lineage (NCBI taxonomy): Eukaryota > Viridiplantae > Streptophyta > Magnoliopsida > Solanales > Solanaceae > Nicotiana > Nicotiana attenuata. The sequence continues at coordinate 18,867 of NW_017678870.1, forward strand.
AAATCTTTAGAAATATCTGGACTCAGTTTAAAACCTCTTTTGAAAATATCTCTTTCCAACAGTTAAGCAAATGAATGTGAAACAGATAGTGCAAGTCAGCACAAAAGTCAGCCCCTCGGGCACAGCACTCCATTAACAAATAACACCAGGGTATCAGGTAAGCAGTGCAAGAAGTAGCATAGAAGCCAATGAAATGCGAGTGCTGGAATGTCATGACAAATAATACAAATAGGAACAAATGCATGAGTGCAATGCAATGCATATGACGGTACACACCGGTACCCACTGCGGCGTGCAGCCCGAGCCATCCATATATTTAACGTCGACGGCGCTCACTGGGGGTGTGTACAGACTCCGGAGGGGCTCCTACAGCCCAAGCGCAAATAATCAAGCCATCTCGTGGCACCAACCAGGCCCTCGACCTCAATATCAATACAATACCGCTGCGGCGTGCAGCCCGATCCCTGCTCAGTCCAGAAATACACATAAGCCACTTGGGCAATATCAAAATAATGGTTCTCAGCTCAAAACGTCAATAAAATATTGTTTAATTTTTCAAAATCTTAGAAAAATGGTTAGAGTT
>NW_017678871.1:0-14954 GCF_001879085.1 Nicotiana attenuata
TATAGCTTCGAGTCGTGGAGATAGGCAACGTGGCCTTCTGAGCCGCATATTTGATCTTGAATTCTTGGGAAGTCCGTTGGAGCCATCTGGTCCAAGAGAAAAGGTCACATCATGACGTCATGAGTCATAATGACGTCTTTTCACAACGTGTTGCATCGATTCAAGTGTGACCCTTGATTAGCTCTGCTGTTTCGGTCTTTGTGCTAATTATGGCCTACTGTTTCGAGTTTGGTTCCTTACCAAATCTTATAAAGTAGGGATGGTTATTGATTTTGAAACTTTTTCCAAACTCCTCCTTCTTCTTAAGCAAGAGCTTCTCCTTCATCTTCTTCGCAGAATCCTTGCAACTCTCCAATTTTTTCAAAAGTCGTTCTCTTTTGCTTTACCATCTCTTTTCTACAACAATGTCCTTACAATCATTATATATTAGTATGGAAGATCACTTCGTTCCTTTAGACGTTGTTTTTCCCGACCAGGGGGAAGATGGCGGAACTACCGCCGAGGAGGAAAGTTTACCCACTATAGAGGAAATTGTACCTCGATATCCAGATGCCAAACCGAACTTCCATAAGGCGCCAGAAGTGGTGATGGAGCGGTTCAAATATGCGATGATGGTGGACTGATTAGCTGAGCTCAAGGTTAGATTTGGCCTACTTGGTCACGTAGACTTGATACCAGCGGGCGATGATGAGGTTTGGGCTCACCGTGTCGGCATATGCGCTCTTTACGCATACCCATTCTTGATTGGGTACTCTTTTTCTTTACCGCCGCTGATAGAAGATTTATGTCGGTACTACAATGTGTGCTCGGCACAGCTTGCCCTTTATATCTATAAGGTGGCCATGATGTTGATGAAATTCGTCGAATTGGACGACGTCGACATTACAGTGCTCCATCTGATCCATCACCTCGCCCCTCATTTTTACTGAGGGACCTTGCCGAATCTTCGCCACCACGGAGGTAAATGCTTGGTGGTGAGGATGGATGATAAAGCTAGTCGGCACTTTTGGCTCGACTACTTCTATGTCAGGGTTGAAGATGTAGTGTCCACCGCCGCAGACTTCCCCGAGGCTTGGAACCCTACTCGTGAGTGCTTGTATCTGATCACTTGCTTTATGTTTCTAATGTTCTCCCTGTTACCGGTCGGTTAACCGGCTTTCTCCTTTTTGCAGCTACTATTCGGTCTCTTCAGATGATGACGCACATCGTTGATTGGGTTAGATAATTCCATCTCATACAGCGGAGGTGCGTGATTGGGCGAGCTTCTCTCAGATATTTAGGTCGTCTCCTCCCTCGGCAAGTAACCTTTTCCCTACCATAAATTCCTTGATTTCTTTGCTCGTTTTCCTTTGCTAATTTTCCACTTTCCTGTTTTTCCTTAGCTTTGGCCGGAGGGTGTGCAAGAAGGTCGAGAGCTCCCACGCCCTCATTTCGGAAGAGGAAGGCCACTACGTCCTTAGTTTCTGCTCCTGTTTCGACCTCGACTGATCCTATCTCTATTCCAACTCCTCCTAATGCCGCGCCCGACTTTGTTTCCACCTTGGCCATGGAGATTTAAGCTCCTCCTCTATACTCTCTCATTGACGAGGACGATGAGCCATTCCCTAGTGAAGGAGATCTCCATCCTCGAAAGAGGAGATCTTTGGATGCGGTGACAGAGTTTCTTTGGCCTTTGGTACGGTGGAAGGGGTTTTTCGCTGCATGAGATGACAACAATTTTTGTGGGAGATGATACCGAGACGAGTCTCGAGGCTTTGAGGCCAGTGGAGGTCGACACGGATGTATCCCTTCATTCCGAGGGGATGGAGACTGAGGGGGAGACTGTTAAAGTTCCTGAACCTTCATGGCAAGAATAGGCTTTGACCTCCAGGACAGCCACTGATACTTCTTTCCTGCCGATGGAAGGGACAAAAGCATCACTGAAGAGGGCGATGAGTTAGGTTTGGATGTTGAGGAGGACGACCTGAAGAAGATGGAAGAGGGGCTTACTAAGCTCGAGGTAAGGTTAGAGGAGTCCACTAGGACTATTGTGATCCCTATTGACCGTGACTTATTGGGGAACACCGAGGAGGAAGTCCCTGCCCTCGGTCCACTTTGTTCCAAAATTGAGGTCAAGACGTTTAAGGAAATAGATGACGGTGCTTTGTCGAGGAGCATTGCAGGCCTTGCTCTTAGGGTGATTGTTTGTGCTTTGACCTTTTTTTCCCATTTTTCAGGGCGTCCTTGGTTCTGACTTCTTTCTTCTCTTTCCTTTTCATGATTGCAGACGTCGATTTTGGAGATTGAGAGTGCTCGGAGGGAGATGAGGCATCAAAAAATCTTTGTAAAATTGAAAGATAAATACTTTGAGTATCACGGCACGCATCGAGATCTCCGCATGTTATATTGCGAGGACGGAAACATGCAGGCCCTTGGGGACAAGTTGAAAGAGAAGGAAGATAAGCTGGTGCAGGCCATCGGGAAGTGTAGCATCCTTGAGGGGACGTTAAGGAGTACGGAAGACGAGCTTGAAGTTAGCAGGGGTATGGAGGCCGCCCAATGCAGTGATCTTCAAGCACAAGTGGTCGAGTTGTGAGGGCAGTTAGAAGAGTGACGGATTCAGCTGGAGGCCCTCAATAGTGAGATAGCCGAGAAACAAAATGAGCTTTAAAAGGTAGAGTCTTCTTGTTTGGATGCTCGGAGGAAGTCAAAGATGCTTGAGTTGGTGAATAAGACTCTCTGAGCCGAGCGGGAGAACAATCAATCAACGGCAAGATCTAAGGAAGATCGGCTTGAGGAGAGGATCGGGGAGCTGGAGAAAGATAACTCCGCCCTTCATGATCGAGTGACCGCTTTGGAGGCCGAGAAGGCTCAATTACTTGCACGACCGTCTTCTTCCCATACTTCTGATTTTACCGATGTACCTCGGGAGTTATATGAAGAATGGATTCATGCCGAGGCCCAGTTTGATGTGTTTTGGGATTTACATGCGCCAGGTCCGTTTCTGAGGCTTCCTTTGGAGATGCTTGTGAAGCTTGAGTCGCTTGTGGATATGATCCCCCTATGCCTCAGCTGATGAGGAGGATGGGGAAGAGGGTGTGGACCGACTCGAGGAGGACGCCTAGTATGATACCGCTTATCCTCAAGGCGAAGGTGGCAATGACGACAAGGGTCGAGATGGTGAGGTCGCAAAGGCCCGTGATGGCAAGGGCCAGTAGCCTTTTTCTTAGACTTCTTTTGTATTTTGTCTTTCTCTTTAAGAGCCCTTATAATGAACTTTGAAGATTTTTGTATATGGGAAATTAAGTCGTCTCTTGTGCCTTCTTCCATACCTATTACTTGTTTTTGTGCTCATGTACTTTTCCTTTGTTATTTGCTTGTTTACAACTTTTGCTCTTTTATTATCGTTGTCATCTAGTTGGTCGTAGCCCTATTGACAATTATTTGTGGGCTGTGTCTGCCTTTTGTTTATATAAGTCAGGTGTGCTTCTTTATTTAGATTAGGCTGATAGGTGTTGTTTGAACTTGGCTGATTTTGGTCTTTTGCCAAGTCATGGCTGTGGGTCGAGCGGTGTTGTTCGAGTTGGTTCGAACTTTACCCTTTATTAAGTTGTGGCCGAGGGTCGATTGGTGTTATTCGAGCGTGGTCGAACGTACCCTTTTGTTAAATTGTGGCTGGGGGTCGATATGTATTTTTTTGAGCATGGTCAAACATAACCTAGTATTAAATCATGGCAGAGGGACGATAGGTGTTGTCCGAGCGTGGTCGAACATAACCTAGTATTAAATATTAGCCGAGGTCCGATAGGTGTTGTTCGAGCGTGGTCAAACATAACCTTATTAAATCATGGCCGAGGGCCGATAAGTGTTGTTCGAGTGTGGTCGAACATAACCTTAACACAAAAGGGTGTCCGTTAAACGTAAGTTTCTTATTACTTCGACGTTGTTGCTTTGGTTAGATATTTGGAGAGAGTTACAGATTTTTGGGGTGTTGGCTGGCATTCCAGTCCCAGTCCCAGTCTACCTAGTCCCTTCATTTTTTGACTTTGAGAGTATCGAGGAGTCAAGAAATAAAAGAGTAAAAAACATTCTCTCCCTCGCGTACTTTTACTCGAGGTGTTCCCTTCGCCGCCTCCTTAAAAATATCCTTGAGAAAACCCAAATGAGACAAAAGTCAGGTGAGGGAAAAAAAGTACGACTTGGGGGATACTTTTCTCTTAGAAGTTGAAGTATTTGAGGTGGCCGATTATCCAATTGTTTGGTAGTCGCTTTCCTTCCATTGTCTCTAATTGGAATTATCCCTTGTTTGCTTTGGCTGAGATTTTCTACGAACCGTCCCATTTTGTTCCCAGCTTGCCTTCCCGTGGGTCTTTGCTCGCTTGAGTTTTGGCTTTTGGCAGGTAGTACCTGACTTTAAGCAACGGGACCTTTGATTTCTTGTTGTAATAGCGTTTTGCTTGCTGTTTTTGGGTGACCATTCTTACGTAACCATATCTCTTAATTCATCGATTTCGTCGAGTTCCTGCCTTCTGCTTTCATCATTACTCGTACTTCTTTCGTGGGAGTACCTTAGGTTGGGTTCTCCGACTTTGACCGGTATTACTGCCTTGGTTCCATAGACCGAAGAGTAGGGCTTCTCTCCTGTGCTTGTCATCGCAGCTGTTCGGTACGCCCATAATACTTCTAGCAGTATTTCTGGCCACAGTCTCTTGGTGCCTTCGAGCTTTTTCTTCATGATGTTTAGTATTGACTTGTTGGAGGAATCTGCTTGTCCGTTACCCGCTGGGTGATATGGGGTTGAAAGTATCCTCTTGATATGCCGTTTCTCGAAGAATTCAGCGGATTTCTTTCCCATGAACTGGGACCCGTTGTCACAGCTGATCTTCTTAGTTAGGCCGAATAGGCAAATAATGTTCCCCCATATAAAGATGATTACCTCTTGTTCCCGTATTTAGGCAACCGCTCATGCTTTCACCCATTTAGAGAAATAGTTAGTTAAAACCAAAAGGAATTGTACATTACCTCACTTTGTTGGGAGGGGGCCCACAATGTCTGTTCCCTATTTGATGAACAGCCACAGAAAGGTGACTGAGTGGAGGTGTTCGCCTACTTGGTGAATCATTGGAGGTGTACTTTTTCATGGTGGGCCAATAGTATCCCGCCCGTATGAGGCATTTTACCAGTGCTAGATTGCCGGAGTGAGCACCACAATGGCTTTCATGGACTTCTTCAAGGACGCGATAGGTCTGGTTTGAGCCTAGACATTTTGCTAGAGGGCCATCGTAAGTCTTCTTGTACAATTTCTTATGGAGGAGACTGTATCTGGCTGCTTGCATTATTAGTTTCATGGTTTCTTTTTGTCGTCTAGGAGTGCGCCGTCATGCAAAAATACTATTGCGGCAATCCAAAGTTAAGTTTGTGTAGGGTAAAATCGGGGGGTCCAATTTCCCCGTTACTATGATGTCCATAAGGACACTTCCCAAGGCTTGAGACTGGGGTCGAGGTCATCTTCGAGAGATTGTCGATGTTCGATCTCTGAGCCTTGCGGATGAACAGATATATTGAGAGAAATGGGGAGTTCCCAAGATACACAGCTAGGGCTGACAGAGCCTAGTAGACTACCCTAACCTTGAATCAGGGTGTCATATCTAGCTGTCCCATCTCCACTTCTTTATCTTTAATACATTTTGTACTATATTGAGACTCCCCTCCTATATAAAGGGGATCCCTATCATTATGTAAGGTCCTATTGCTTTAGTTACTCCACATGAATATACGAAGAACATTCTCTCTGCTTTATAACATACTTTCTTGTTATTATTGCTTTCATTTATTATCTTCATACTTGTTCATCATTTATTGCTTATCATCGTCCATAGAGAGCCTTTATTAATTTCGACATAACTGTTAGTCATACCCCGATCGCCCCCGATAGTTCATTATCGAGCCACTGAATCGACCCCGAGGTCCCCATATCGACAAGCTCGAGGCCTCGATTATCAGCCTCTCGGTTTGATTATCACCTCATCTTTTGCTCTTATTTCGTCTTTAAACTTCATACACATAGCATCATCTTCTTAACAACTAGCATAAAAATAGATTACGTATTATTAGAGTCCCATCAACAAATTTAATTGTTATTACCATTTTCACGGTAAACAGTTTGGCACCCACCGTGGGGCTAAAAATAATAGTGATTATTTTCTTGTTGGTTGCATTACACAACATAAGTCATCTTTTGCGCCTTTTCTTGTCCAAGATCTTCAAGTTTCAGGCTGGAATGCCTAACTCAGTAAATAAAGGCGAAAACAGCTACCTCGCGAACCGCGGAGGAAAATGTATGGCTATTCCAGGTGTCGGTATACCACCACGGAACCTTGTGAGCGCATTGAAGCCAATCCACAAGGATACGACCTCACGCGACGCCCAATGCATCGACACCTTTTCTTGCATTATCCAAAGAGCGCGTCAAAAAATCCCATGGGAAACTCAACAAAATCAGACCTGGGTAAAGGGAGAAATTCCTCGGCACGTCATTCATATGATTATCGGAGGAACCGACATTCCCCCAGGGCCCGTGATCAAACTGACAAAAATATCTGTTGCAGAAGAAGCACCAATCCGAGGTCGCGTTTCCAGAGACACCCTCGCATTCAGCGAAGAGGATTTCGAGACCTTGGTAGAACCACATAACGACGCGCTGCTAATTTCGTTTCTTTTAAGCAACATTCGAGTTAAACATGTGCTCGTGGATCCAGGCAGCTCTGCCAACATAATCAGGTCGGAGGTAGTAGAACAGCTTGGGCTGCTCGATCGGGTCATACCCACCTCCCGGGTCCTCCACGGCTTCAACATGACTGGCGAAGTAACAAGAGGAGAAATCACCCTCCCGGTCGACACGTCTGGCACGATTCAGAACATCGAGTTCCAAGTCATTGGCGGTGACATGAGGTACAATGCATTGCTCGGAGACCATGGATACACAGCATGAGAGCAGTACCATCGACCCTGCACCAGATGATAAAATTCCCCACAAGGGATGGCATAGTGACCATATATGGAGAACAGCAGGCGGCAAAAGAAATGTTTTCAGTTTACCATGAGGTACTGACACTGAAGCACCCGATCTCGGATGAGTCTAAGAGCATACAGACCCCCGAGGACGACGAAGAAGATTTCTTCGCTCCTCTAACCTTCGTTATCCCCAAAGAGTCGGATGCAACGAAGTCAATGATCGAAGATCTGGAGCAGACTGTCTTGAACGAACACCTCCCAAATCGTAAGGTATACCTGGGAACGGGATTAACCCCCGAACTCAGGAAAAAGTTCATTCAATTTCTATTTAACAATATCGACTGTTTCGCCTGGTCCTACTTAGATATGACAGGTATTCTGCCCGAAATAACCTCCCACAAACTAAGTGTCGATCCCAGGTTCAAACCGGTAAAGCAGAAAAGAAGACCACAGTCCGAGGTAAAACACGCATTCATCAAGGAAGAGGTAACGAAACTCCTTAAAATAGGATCCATTAGAGAGGTAAAATACCCTGAATGGCTGGCCAACGTAGAAATAAGTTAAGAATGTGCGTCGACTATAAAGACTTAAATAAGGCGTGCCCCAAGGATTCGTTCCTATTGCCTACCATCGATCGTCTGATCGACGCTACGACCGGCCACGAGACCCTCACCTTTCTCGATGCCTACTCGGGATATAATCAAATTCAGATGAACCCCGAGGATAGGGAGAAGACTTCATTCATCACAAAATACGGTACCTACTATTACAACGTAATGCCCTTCGGATTAAAAAACGCGGGGGCTACGTACCAACATCTAGTTAATAAAATGTTCGAGCACCAAATAGGCAAATCCATGGAGGTTTATATTGACGATATGCTGGTTAAGTCCCTGCGCGCAGAGGACCATTTGACTCATTTGCAGGAAACATTCGACATCCTCAGGGGCTACAACATGAAGCTCAACCCCAAGAAGTGTGCCTTCGGAGTAGGTTCGGGTAAATTCCCAGGCTTCATGGTATGAAACAGGGGGATCGAGATTAACCCCGATAAAATCAAGGCCATCGAAGAAATCACGGTGGTAAAATATGAAGACCGTGCAATGGCTGATAGGGTAAATAGCGGCTCTAGGTAGATTCTTATCAAGATCATCCGACAGGAGCCATCATTTTTTCTCTTTACTCAAAAGGAAAAAAACCTTTGAATGGACACCAGAATGCCAACACGCCTTGGAGGAACTGAAACGATATCTGACAAGTCTACCTCTGCTCCATACGCCTAAGGAGGATGAAACATTGAATCTATACCTAGCCGTGTCAGAAATAGCGGTAAGCGGCGTGCTGGTTCGAGAAGAGCAAGGTACGCAATTCCCTGTTTATTACGTAAGCCGGACCCTAGGGGATGCCGAAACTAGGTATCCACACCTAGAAAAATTGGCTCTCGCGTTAATAAGCGCCTCGCGAAAATTGAAGTCCTATTTTCAATGCCACCGTAAATGCGTTCTGACAACATATCCTCTCCAGAACATATTACACAAACCCGAGTTATCGGGCCGGTTGGCCAAATGGGCCATCGAACTTGGAGGGTATGACATCGAGTATCCACCTCGAACGACCATCAAGTCCCAGATTCTGGCGGACTTCGTGGTCAACTTTTTGCCCCCTCGTGCCCGAGGTAGAGAAGGAACTTTCACTAAAATCAGACACGTCCTCCGGGATATGGACCCTGTTCACCAACGGCGCCACAAACGTGAGAGGATCCGGACTCGGTATAGTCCTTAAGCCACCTACGGGCGGCGTCATCAGACAATCTATAAAAACTGCAAAATTGACTAACAATGAAGCCGAGTGCGAGGCTATGATTGCAGGTTTGGAACTGGAATGCTTGGGAGCTGAGACCATCGAGGCAAAACGCGATTCACTCCTGGTAGTAAACCAAGTGAATGGGAGCTACGAAGTCCGGGAAGACAGGATGCAGAGGTATTTTGATAAAATCTAGGTCGCATTATGCTGTTTCAAAGAATGGACCTTGGTCCACGTACCTCGAGAGCAGAATAGCAAGGCCGATGCACTCGCAAACTTGGGATCATCTGTCGAAGAAAATGACCTACTCCCCATGGCTGTTGTTCAGCTATCTAAATCAGTGGTCGAAGAAGGCCACACCGAGATTAACTCCACCAGCCTTACATAGGACTGGAGAAACAAATACATTGATTATTTAAAAGATGGGAAACTGCCCACAGACCCAAAAGAGTCGAGGGCCCTGCGAACCAAAGCAGCCCGGTTCTCGCTCGGCGAAAACCAGACTCTGTACAGAAGAACCTTCGATGGCCTCCTAGCAGTATGTATGGGGCCAGGGGATACATACTATGTACTCAAAGAAATTCACGAGGGCACTTGCGGAAACCATTTCGACGCCGACTCCTTAGTTCGAAAGGTGATCAAGGCAGGCTACTACTGGGACAACATGGAGAAAGACACCAAGGAGTTCGTCCGAAAGTGCAATAAAAGCCAGAGATTTGCACCTATGGTTCACCAACCCGGCAAATAATTACATTAGGTCATATCGTCGTGGCCATTCATGAAATGGGGAATGGACATCGTCGGACCCCTGCCGACAGCACCAGGTAAAGCTAAATTCATCTTATTTATGACTGATTATTTCTCAAAATGGGTGGAAGCGCAGGCCTTCAAAAAAATAAGAGAAAAAGAAGTCATCAACTTCATCTGGGATCACATTATATGCCGATTCGGGATTCCCTCCGAGATAACGTGCGATAAGGGAAGGCAGTTCATCGGAAGCAAGGTAACACAGTTCCTTGAGGATCACAAAATCAAGAGAATCTTGTCGATGCCCTACCATCCATGTGCAAACGGCCAAGCCGAGTCCACAAATAAAACCATCATCCAAAACTTAAAAAAGAAGCTGAAAAGCGCCTAGGGAAAGTGGAGAGAAATATTGCCCGAAGTGCTATGAGCATACCGAACAACTTCAAAATCAAGCACCGGGGAGACACCTTTCTCTCTAGTATACGGCGCCGAGGCTTTGATACCAGTAGAGGTTGGGGAGCCGAGCACCAGATTCTAGCCTACCACCGATAGCTCAAACAACGAGGCCATGACAACGACCCTCAATCTACTGGATGAAAAACGAGAAGCTTCGCTGGTCCGCATGGCCACCCAAAAGCGAAGAATCGAAAGATATTATAACAGGAGAACGAACCTTCGATATTTCGGAGTTGGGGACTTGGTCCTAAGGAAAGTCACTCTCAACACTAAAAACCCCAATGAAGGAAAGCTAGGCCAAAGTTGGGAAGGACCGTACCGTGTCATTGGGGTAGTCGGCAAAGGGTCTTACAAGCTTGGTACCATGGAGGGCAAACAGCTTCCAAGCAACTGGAACATATCAACGATAAAACGGTATTATTGATAGAGCACCTTGAGCATGCGTTGCACTCTTTTCCTTCAACCGGATTTTGTCCCTAGAAGGGTTTTACCGGTAAGGTTTTTAACGAGGCAACGGCCATATGCTACCTAAAGAGGCTCAACAAGTATTCAAGGATTTCTTTTGCAATCCACCTTCAATACTGGGGGCATTCCCCCTGAAAGGTCACCTGCTCGGAAATCCAGGATATCTCAAAATGGGGCATCGATAGGAAAGTAATGTACCGGGCCAAACGGTCGAACGAACCGCGCCCGTATAGAGCAACCGAGCGCCTAACAGCAAAAACATGTATACTTTTACCAAGTAATCGGAGAGTACTTTTTTATTAAAGCATTACACGCTTCAAAGGAAACTCAAATGTTCTAGCTAAAAGCATCTCCAAAACCAAAAGTGTCCCGAACGCTCGGAGACTGGCGTCCACAATTTAACATCAGAACGACCTCCGAGTCGGGACTCCAAACTCATAAGATCTCAACGAGGCAACGCGAAAATCGCGAAATAACTCCAAGGCCGAAAAGTGTCCCAAACACTCGAGGACTGGCGTCAAAAGTTCAAGAATCGCATGACCCCAGGGTCAGAATCACCAAAATTGTAAGCCCTCAACAAGGCAATACCAAGTCTACAAGTAACGGCTCCCGAGCCAGAACACCCTCGATAACTCGGGGACTGTCGCCAAATCTCCATTTGTTAAAAAACCCGAGGCCATAGGACCCCGAGCGGGCAGACTCGGTCTCGTAAGACCTACATAAGGCATCAACAACATCTGCAAGACCTCGAACAAGGCATGAATCAAACTTGTACCAAGTGACAACATCTGTAAGACCTCGAGCAAGGCATAAATCACACTTGTACCAAGTGACAACATCTGTTAGACCTCGAGCAAGGAATGAATCACACTTGTACCAAGTGGCAACATCTGTAAGACCTCAAGCAAGGCATGAACCATACTTGTACCAAGTATCTAAAAACTGTAAGACCTCGACGGCATGAAAATTTTGTAAGACCTTGCTAAAGGCATAAACCCGATCCCAAAGTTTAGGCTATATATCGAACTTGTAAGACCCCTAAAAAGGCATACCCTCGATATAGACGCCCAAACTAGTTCACTTGGGATAAAAAACGGCTCCGGCCAAGCACAAATGACTACGGTCATAAGGCTGTACACAAGCCAAACTAACGCGACTCGGGGATGCCCAACCGTCGCTACAAAATCACAGGCCTTCAATTACTTTGAATCTACATCGAAAATAACAGGTTAAATAGGCTACCCTCGACATAGGCAAAAGAGCTTCGACCATGTCAGCTCCAAATCACGGGCTTCGAGATACTCAGCCTCCAAGCTAAACCTCCCGAGGTGCTCGATCATTACCGCAAAACGGCTCATAATCGAGGTTCTTCTCGAACCTTCGAAGAGTCAGGCAAAAATTATTGCAAAAAGTCCTTAACGAGGAGAAAATAAAGCCCACATGAAAGGTCACTTCGACCCAAGACGTAAGAGCCATTGTCACCAGCCCACACAAATCTGAAAACCTGAGGGTCGAAAGAGCTTGAGTCGAAACCTGACTCGGAGACTGATCCCAAAATAGTTACCTGAAAGTGCCCCAGGGCAAAGAGCATAAAAGCTCAAATGCCAGCTTGCGCATAAAAGCATAAGAGCTCAAACGCCAGCTTGCGCACAAAAGCATAAGAGCTCAAACGCCAGCTTATACATAAAAGGTTGCTTCGACCTAAAGGCATAAGATCCGTTGTCGCCAGCTTACACACAAAAGGCCGCATCGGCCCAAGGCGTAAGAGCATTGTCGCCAGCCCACACGAAAGGGAAAGAAAGGATAGGAAGCCAAACGCCTTCTTATGACCCCAGGGGGAATGTTTACATATATTGGGAAAACCCTGACAAGGAGAAAGGCAAACAAAATCCTAATCTATTATTGAGCCTATGTCTCCGATGGCTTCACCGATAGTTGCGTCCCATCAGCTACGGGTCCTTCAGCAGCCTCTTCCCCTCCGGGGGCTCCGCCTTCGTTTTTGTCTCCTCCTGAGCCACTGCCCGACACACCTCCGAATGTAAGCAAGGCAGCATCTCTCCTCCCCAAGGTCTTCACTTTCCCGGTCTGAGTGCTGGTTGCAATAGCATCCTCTCTATGCAAAGATATAAGCGCCTCAACTTCGGTTTTTATCCCGGATAGTGCAGCTACCAGCTCGTTATGGAGACCTCTGTACTTATCACTATCCTCCCTCGCATCACTGAGCTGACGCCCGACTAGGGTCACTTTCTCTTGGAGGGCATCCCTCTCGGAAGTTATCTCCCTTACGCCCTGTCTGAGTTCGGAGACTTCAAAATCTCTGGCCCGGAGCTCCTCCCTCAATAGAGCGCCTTCCTTCTCAAACTGCACAAACCAGGTCGGAGATGTTAAGACACTGAGATCTGGATAAAACTTTCAGGTAATGGCGAACAGGGACTAGATAACCTGTTCAGTAAGATGAGCTTTCTCGAGCTCATAACGGATCACCTCACCCTCGATACCGGGCGAAAGTCTGACTATAAAACGCCTTGGCCTGAACCACGGAAAAAGACAAGTTAGAAAGACAAAGATCAGAACAACCAGGGCCAGAGCGACAGACAGGGTTCGCACGGGTTACCTGCTCATCTCACCGAAGACAAGTGAAGCATCGATCTTAGGGATTTCCTAGAGAACGATTGGAAGCCCCCCGGGTACACCTCCGCCTTTGATAGGTCTCTCTGCTTCGGAATTCTCTTCGCGCGGGGCATCTTGCGCTCCCTTAGGAGATAGGGTCGTTCCTTGAGTGGAATCAATCATGACCACTACACTAGCAGGATCGATCGGGACCATCCCTTGTCCATTCAGGGCCCCAAGACTAGGCACCTCCGAACCATCTACCGAAGGCACCCCTGCCCGAGGGAAACCCTGATCATCAGCCAGCTCGGAAGCTACACCTAGTGCCCCCTCAGTTGTCTCCCTACTACAAAGCTGGATCGCAGCACCCTCAGACTCCGGCTCGGAAGCCACCACCTCCACGGTCCAAGGGTCGGCCAGGTTTGTCGCTCCCTCGGATGCCGTCGAGAAGTTATTTTCTCCCTCACCGTTAACTCGAGTTAGGGCCGCCGGGTCGGCCTTAGTTTCTTCCGCCTTCATCTTCCTAGATTCCAAGGGCTCGTTCGACAGATCCCGTTGTCTTATTTTCCCGACATCGAGTACCAAAGTGCCTTCCTCACCAGGAAATGCTCCCTTCATCAAGGGAACCTCCCCCAGGCCTACACAAGCGCAAGGGGTAAACGCAGGAAACAAGAATGCTGCTAATAGCGACTCAGGTCAAAGAATATGACTACGGCAGGGGTAAAGGCTCATCGTGATCTTTAGCGTCCCACCGTGCTTGAGACAAATCACGCCACACCCGCTCGGCATATGGGCAAATTGAATTCAGATGACCCACCCAATTCGGGCCACGGCTGCATTATCAAGAAAAATTCAGTGCATTCTAACGTAGTCAAAGAAAAGCAAGGGAACGCTAGATAACATGTCTACTTACGTTCCACATTACACCTCTCGGGGAACGGTATCCTTTCCGCCGGGATCAGGCCAGAAGTCCTTACTCGGATGAAGCGTCTTATCCATTCCCCGTTCCCGAGCTCTTCAGTATAGGCAAAAAGGGCCTTTGGGGCTCCACAGTGGAGCTTAATCTGACCCTCGTGGAAGAAACGGGGGCTGTACATCCTGATCAGATGATCGAGAGAGAATGGCATCCCCTCGACCATGTTCACATAGTACCTGATCATATAAACAACGCGCCAGAATGAAGGATAAATTTGTCCAAGAGTCACTTGATACTATTGGCAGAATTCGAGAATCACGGGGTTGATCACGGGCAAGGACGGTCCCACTGGCCCTAGGGTAAATGCGTAAGTATACACACTTAAAAAACTGGCTTTGTATGTCGTAACATCCTCCCCTCGAGTGGGGATCTCCGTAAGCACCACGTCCCCTGAGCGACAATCAGCTCTCACTCTTCCAACATCTGTTATTGAGCTAATGTACTGAGTCACGGGCTCACGGTGTCCCGGCTTCGAAAAGGGCTTCTCGACCTTGAAATCAGAAGCCATCGTGAAAATTTTGGGGACACATTCCTCAGCACGGAGAGGCATTGCCACTTCACCCTGAGATAGAAGCAAGGAGGACGAGGTCGCATTCTCCTGAGAAACGGAGGTGGAAGTTCTCGCCATCACTAGAAAATTCCTGAAGAAAAAGGGAAGTTGCGCTCTTAAAGAAGAACGAGAGTAAAGACAGAAGGGGCCTTTTATGGGGTTCGAAAATGTAGTAAGTTGGAAGGAACGAAAAGGGGAGTATTTATAGAAACCCCGCATGCGCGTCGAAGAAGGCCAAGGGGCGGGCTAATTGCCATGATCAATGCGAAGGCTTTCTAAGGGCTACGTATATCATCTTTTTGGTCACCGTATGGCTACCATCGTTGAAAGAGTATCGGAGGGGCGAAAATTACA
>NW_017678871.1:18754-19448 GCF_001879085.1 Nicotiana attenuata
ACCCGTCTACGGGAGCACGTATGACATGACCCGAGCCGGTGTCGCCAAACCCAAGGCCACCGTTTTCCTAGACCACCTACCGCCTTATCCTCAACGGTTAGCCAAGCAAAAAAGTGACAACCAATTCAAAAAGTTCATTGACATGATGAAGAGCTTATCCATCAATGTGCCTTTGGTGGAGGCTTTGGAGCAAATGCCTGGTTATGCTAAATTCATGAAAGTTTTGGTTACAAAGAAAAGATTAATGGACTGTGAAACTATCAAGATGACCCACCAAGTTAGTGCCATAGTACATTCAATGGCCCCGACATTAGAGGATCTTGGTGCTTTTACTATCCCCTGCACTATTGGTAGTGCAGACTTTGCCAAAGCTTTATGTTATCTTAGGGCTAGTATCAATTTAATGCCCTTCTCAGTTTTCAAGACCCTGGGTATTGGGCCACCAAGGCCAACTTCCATGAGATTACAGATGGCAGATAGATCAATGAAGCGATCTTTGGGTATAGTTGATGATGTGCTTGTCCGGGTGGACAAATTTATCTTGCTGGCGGACTTTGTGATTTAGGATTGTGAGGTGGACTATGAGGTCCCAATTATTCTAGGGAGACCTTTCCTTGCAACGGGGAAGGTATTGGTTGATGTTGAAGCGGGTGGACTAACTTTCAGAGTGGGTGATGAGAAGGTCGTCTTCCAT
>NW_017678872.1:0-2722 GCF_001879085.1 Nicotiana attenuata
GCAAAGCAAGCATATACGGCCACCTCCCCAATCCTCCTAAGTATCTCAAAAGGTCCAATGAACCTTGGACTCAGCTTTCCTTTCTTTCCAAACCTCATAACGCCTTTCATAGGCGAAACCTTCAACAAGACCTTCTCGCCCACCGCATAAGATACATCTCGAACCTTCCGGTCCGCATAGCTCTTCTGACGCGACTGAGCTGTACGAAGTCTCTCCTAGATCACTTTTACCTTCTCTAAGGCATCCTGCACTAACTCTGTCCCCAATAATCTAGCCTCGCTGGGCTCGAACCAACCAACCAGAGATCTACACCGTCTCCCATATAAGGCTTCATACGGCGCCATCTGAATGCTGGATTGATAGTTGTTGTTATAAGCAAACTCTGCAAGTGGCAAGAATTCAGCCCAAGAACCTCCAAAATCAATAACACAGGCACGCAACATGTCCTCCAATATCTGGATAGTATGCTCGGACTGTCCGTCCGTCTGAGGATGAAATGATGTGCTCAACTCTACCTGTGAACCCAATTCTTGCTGAAATGTTCTCCAGAACTGAGAAGTAAACTGGGTACCTCTATCTGATATAATAGAAACTGGGACCCCATGCAACCGCACAATCTCTCGGATGAAAATCTCTGCTAACCGCTCCGAAGAATAAGTAGTGCATACAGGAATGAAGTGTGCGGACTTGGTCAGCCTATCCACAATCACTTAAATCGAATCAAACTTCTTCGAGGTACGAGGAAGACCACTCACAAAATCCATAGTAATATTCTCCCATTTCCACTCCGGAATATCCATCCGCTGGAGTACACCGCCGGGTCTCTGGTGTTCATATTTGACCTGCTGACAGTTGAGACATCGAGCCACATAATTCACAATATCCTTTTTCATCCTTCTCCACCAGTAATGCTGTCTCAAATCCTGGTACATCTTCGCAGCACCCGGATGAATCGAATACCGCGAGCTGTGGGCCTCCTCTAATATCAACTCCCGGAGCCCATCCACATTGGGCACGCAAATCCGGCCCTGCATCCGCAACACACCATCATCTCCAATGGTCACATCTCTGGCATCATCATGCTGGACCCTGTCCTTCAGGACAAGCAAATGCGGGTCATCATACTGGCGCTCTCTGATGCGATCGTACAAGGAAGATCGGGAAACCATACAAGCCAACACCCGACTGTGCTCGGAAATATCTAACCTCACCATCTGATTGGCCAAAGCCTGAACATCAAGTGCAAGGGGCCTCTCCCCAACTAGAATATACGCCAAACTACCCATACTAATGGACTTCCGGCTTAAAGCATCGGCCACTACATTGGCCTTCCCGGGATAATACAGGATGGTAATATCATAATCCTTGAGTAACTCAAGCCATCTCCGCTGCCTCAAATTAATATCCTTCTGCTTAAACAAGTGCTGAAAACTGCGATGGTCCGTATATACCTCATAAGATACACCATATAGATAATGCCTCCAAATCTTCAAGGCATGAACGATAGCAGCCAACTCTAAGTCATGAACAGGGTAGTTCTTTTCATGGGGCTTTAACTGACGAGAAGCATACGCAATAACTCTGCCCTCCTGCATCAATACACAACCGATCCCAACTCTCGAAGCATCACAATACATCGTGTAAGAACCTGAAGCTGATGGCAATACTAGTACCGGAGCTGTGGTCAAGGCCGACTTGAGCTTATGGAAGCTCTCCTCGCATTCATCCGACCACACAAATGGAGCATTCTTCTGTGTCAACTTCGTCAAAGGCGAAGCAATAGATGAAAAGCCCTGAACGAACCTGCGGTAATAACCCGCCAAACCGAGGAAACTCCGGATCTCAGTAGCTGAGGACGGTCTGGGCCAACTCTGCACCGCCTCGATCTTCTTTGGGTCAACCTGAATACCATCACTGGACACCACGTGTCCCAGAAAAGTCACAGTACTAAGCCAGAACTCACACTTAGAGAACTTCGCATAAAGCTTCTCCTCTCTCAATCTCTGTAATACCACCCTCAGGTGCTGCGCGTGCTCCTCCTGGCTACACGAGTACACCAGAATATCATCAATAAACACGATCACAAAAGAATCCAGATACGGCCGAAATACACTGTTCATCAAGTGCATGAATGCGGCTGGGGCATTAGTCAGCCCGAAGGACATCACTAGAAATTCGTAGTGCCCATATCTCGTCCTGAAAGCCGTTTTCATAATGTCTGAATCCCTAATCTTCAGCTGGTGATAGCCCGATCGGAGGTCAATCTTAGAGAATACCCTTGCTCCCTGAAGCTGATCAAACAAATCCTCAATACGGGGTAGTGGGTACTTGTTCTTCACTGTCACCTTGTTCAGCTGTCTGTAATAAATGCACATTCTCATTGTGCCATCCTTCTTCTTTACAAATAACACTGGTGCACCCCAAGGTGACACACTCGGGCGAATGAACCCCTTATCTAGGAGTTCCTGAAGTTGTTCCTTCAACTCTTTTAACTCCGTTGGTGCCATACGATAGGGAGGGATAGAGATGGGCTGAGT
Organism: Nicotiana attenuata; assembly: GCF_001879085.1. Lineage (NCBI taxonomy): Eukaryota > Viridiplantae > Streptophyta > Magnoliopsida > Solanales > Solanaceae > Nicotiana > Nicotiana attenuata. The sequence goes on from NW_017678872.1 coordinate 2,538, forward strand.
GCCCGGCACCAGATCAATACCGAAATCAATGTCCCTGTCCGGCGGCATGCCCGGCAGGTCCACTGGAAACACATCAGGGAAATCCCTCACAACGGGAACCGAATCAAGACTAGGAGTCTCAGCTCCAACATCTCTAACGAAAGCCAAGTACAACAAACAACCCTTCCGAACCATCCGTTGGGACC
>NW_017678872.1:5866-6729 GCF_001879085.1 Nicotiana attenuata
ACTAGGGAGTGGAGACCCTATGTCTAAAAATAATCTAAACGAGGGATTGGAGACCCTATGTCTAAAAATATCTCAACTAGGGATTGGAGACCCTATGTTGGCAAAAGGCGAATAAGGAGTGGAGACCCTATGTCTAAAATAAATCTCATAAAAACATTCTTGTTCGGGATGGACCAAGTCACAATCCCCAGTCATAACCAATCCCGCACCTGCCATGGGGTGCGAGTCACGCGCTACAATAGCGTCACAATGTGATAGGCCGGGGTTTCAAACCCTCAGGCCATCATATACACCAACTACTCACCTCTATCCGGCCGTAGAATGGTCTGCAATGCCTTTTCCTTTCGTATTGACCTCCTCGCGCGTCGAATCTAGTCAAAATCACAACGAATACATAAATATGGGTTAAAGAAACATAACCCAATCAAAAATACTCGAAAAGTACTAAAATTCACGAAGTTGGTAAAACCCGAGCCCCGGGCCTACTTCTCGAAAAATTCCGAAAATCACACCAATGGATTCCTCGTCTCGCCACGAGTCCGTGCATATAAAGTTTACCAAAATCGGAGCACGTTTGACCCTCCAAATTCCATTTTTACATCACAGCTTTCCAAGCCCTAGCTTGACCCGTTTTCGATGAATTTTCTACAATTTACATGTAATTTCTACCATAAATTCGAATATTTAGGCCAAGGAACTTACCTCCAAGTGATTCTCAGTCAAAACCTTCGAATTTCCTTGTTCAAAGCTCTTAAGAACGTCAACAATGGAGGAAAATAATGAACGGGTCGCAGATGAAATATTATTTTAAAACCCTTACTGTCGCCACGCGATTTTCGCTTCTGCGGTCCCGCTTTCGCTTA
>NW_017678872.1:8983-12254 GCF_001879085.1 Nicotiana attenuata
TCTAAAAATATCTCAACTAGGGATTAGAGACCCTATGTTGGAAAAAGGCGACTAGGGAGAAGAGACCCTATGTCTAAAAATATCTCAACTAGGGATTGGAGACACAATGTTGGCAAAAGGTGACTAGGGAGTGGAGACCCTATGTCTAAAAATATCTCAACTAAGGATCGGAGACCCTATGTTGGCAATAGGCGACTAGGGAGTGGAAACCCTATGTCTAAAAATATCTCAACTAGGGATTGGAGACCCCATGTTGGCAAAAGGCGACTAGGGAGTGGAGACCCTATGTCTAAAAATAATCTCAACTAGGGATTGGACACCCTATGTTGGAAAAAGGCGACTAGGGAGAAGAGACCCTATGTCTAAAAATATCTCAACTAGGGATTGGAGACCCTATGTTGGCAAAAGGCGACTAGGGAGTGGAGACCCTATGTCTAAAATCTCAACTAGGGAGTGGAGACCCTATGTTGGCAAAAGGCGACTAGGGAGTGGAGACCCTATGTCTAAAATCTCAACTAGGGAGTGGAGACCCTATGTTGGCAAAAGGCGACTAGGGAGTGGAGACCCTATGTCTAAAATCTCAACTAGGGAGTGGAGACCCTATGTTGGCAAAAGGCGACTAGGGAGTGGAGACCCTATGTCTAAAATCTCAACTAGGGAGTGGAGACCCTATGTTGGCAAAAGGCGACTAGGGAGTGGAGACCCTATGTCTAAAATCTCAACTAGGGAGTGGAGACCCTATGTTGGCAAAAGGCGACTAGGGAGTGGAGACCCTATGTCTAAAATCTCAACTAGGGAGTGGAGACCCTATGTTGGCAAAAGGCGACTAGGGAGTGGAGACCCTATGTCTAAAATCTCAACTAGGGAGTGGAGACCCTATGTTGGCAAAAGGCGACTAGGGAGTGGAGACCCTATGTCTAAAATCTCAACTAGGGAGTGGAGACCCTATGTTGGCAAAAGGCGACTAGGGAGTGGAGACCCTATGTCTAAAATCTCAACTAGGGAGTGGAGACCCTATGTTGGCAAAAGGCGACTAGGGAGTGGAGACCCTATGTCTAAAATCTCAACTAGGGAGTGGAGACCCTATGTTGGCAAAAGGCGACTAGGGAGTGGAGACCCTATGTCTAAAATCTCAACTAGGGAGTGGAGACCCTATGTTGGCAAAAGGCGACTAGGGAGTGGAGACCCTATGTCTAAAATCTCAACTAGGGAGTGGAGACCCTATGTTGGCAAAAGGCGACTAGGGAGTGGAGACCCTATGTCTAAAATCTCAACTAGGGAGTGGAGACCCTATGTTGGCAAAAGGCGACTAGGGAGTGGAGACCCTATGTCTAAAATCTCAACTAGGGAGTGGAGACCCTATGTTGGCAAAAGGCGACTAGGGAGTGGAGACCCTATGTCTAAAATCTCAACTAGGGAGTGGAGACCCTATGTTGGCAAAAGGCGACTAGGGAGTGGAGACCCTATGTCTAAAATCTCAACTAGGGAGTGGAGACCCTATGTTGGCAAAAGGCGACTAGGGAGTGGAGACCCTATGTCTAAAATCTCAACTAGGGAGTGGAGACCCTATGTTGGCAAAAGGCGACTAGGGAGTGGAGACCCTATGTCTAAAATCTCAACTAGGGAGTGGAGACCCTATGTTGGCAAAAGGCGACTAGGGAGTGGAGACCCTATGTCTAAAATCTCAACTAGGGAGTGGAGACCCTATGTTGGCAAAAGGCGACTAGGGAGTGGAGACCCTATGTCTAAAATCTCAACTAGGGAGTGGAGACCCTATGTTGGCAAAAGGCGACTAGGGAGTGGAGACCCTATGTCTAAAATCTCAACTAGGGAGTGGAGACCCTATGTTGGCAAAAGGCGACTAGGGAGTGGAGACCCTATGTCTAAAATCTCAACTAGGGAGTGGAGACCCTATGTTGGCAAAAGGCGACTAGGGAGTGGAGACCCTATGTCTAAAATCTCAACTAGGGAGTGGAGACCCTATGTTGGCAAAAGGCGACTAGGGAGTGGAGACCCTATGTCTAAAATCTCAACTAGGGAGTGGAGACCCTATGTTGGCAAAAGGCGACTAGGGAGTGGAGACCCTATGTCTAAAATCTCAACTAGGGAGTGGAGACCCTATGTTGGCAAAAGGCGACTAGGGAGTGGAGACCCTATGTCTAAAATCTCAACTAGGGAGTGGAGACCCTATGTTGGCAAAAGGCGACTAGGGAGTGGAGACCCTATGTCTAAAATCTCAACTAGGGAGTGGAGACCCTATGTTGGCAAAAGGCGACTAGGGAGTGGAGACCCTATGTCTAAAATCTCAACTAGGGAGTGGAGACCCTATGTTGGCAAAAGGCGACTAGGGAGTGGAGACCCTATGTCTAAAATCTCAACTAGGGAGTGGAGACCCTATGTTGGCAAAAGGCGACTAGGGAGTGGAGACCCTATGTCTAAAATCTCAACTAGGGAGTGGAGACCCTATGTTGGCAAAAGGCGACTAGGGAGTGGAGACCCTATGTCTAAAATCTCAACTAGGGAGTGGAGACCCTATGTTGGCAAAAGGCGACTAGGGAGTGGAGACCCTATGTCTAAAATCTCAACTAGGGAGTGGAGACCCTATGTTGGCAAAAGGCGACTAGGGAGTGGAGACCCTATGTCTAAAAAAATCTCAACTAGGGATTGGAGACCCTATGTTGGCAAAAGGCGACTAGGGAGTGGAGACCCTATGTCTAAAAATATCTCAACTAGGGATTGGAGACCCTATGTTGGCAAAAGGCGACTAGGGAGTGGAGACCCTATGTCTAAAAATATCTCAACTAGGGATTGGAGACCCTATGTTGGCAAAAGGCGACTAGGGAGTGGAGACCCTATGTCTAAAAATATCTCAACTAGGGATTGGAGACCCTATGTTGGCAAAAGGCGACTAGGGAATGGAGACCCTATGTCTAAAAATAATCTCAACTAGGGATTGGACACCCTATGTTGGCAAAAGGCGACTAGGGAGAAGAGACCCTATGTCTAATAATATCTCAACTAGGGATTGGAGTCCCTATGTTGGCAAAAGGCAACTAGGGAGAGGAGACCCTCTGCCTAAAAATATCTCAACTAGGGATAGGAGACCCTATGTTGGTAAAAGGCGACTAGGGAGTGGAGACCCTATGTCTAAAAATATCACAACTAGGAATTGGAGACCCTATGTTGGCAAAAGGCGAATAGGGAGTGGAGGCCCTATGTCTAATAATATCTCAACTAGGGATTGGAGACCCTATGTTGGCAAAAGGCGACT
>NW_017678872.1:13954-14181 GCF_001879085.1 Nicotiana attenuata
TAAAATAAATCTCAACTAGGGATTGGAGACCCTCTATTGGCAAAAGGCGACTCGGGAGTGTAGACCCTATGTCTAATAATATCTCAACTAGGGATTGGAGACCCTATGTTGGCCTCAACTAGGGATTGGACACCCTATGTTGGCAAAAGGCGACTAGGGAGAAGAGACCCTATGTCTAAAAATATCTCAACTAGGGATTGGAGACCCTATGTTGGCAAAAGGCGACT
>NW_017678872.1:19172-19439 GCF_001879085.1 Nicotiana attenuata
TGTTGGCAAAAGGCGACTAGGGAGTGGAGACCCTATGTCTAAAATAATCTCAACTAGGGATTGGAGACCCTATGGTTGCAAAAGGCGACTAGGGACTGGAGACCCTATGTCTAAAAATAAACTCAACTAGGGATTGGAGACCCTATGTTGGCAAAAGGCGATTAGGGAGTGGAGGCCCTATGTCTAAAAATATCTCAACTAGGGATTGGAGACCCCATGTTGGCAAAAGGCGACTAGGGAGTGGAGACCCTATGTCTAAAAATAATC
>NW_017678873.1:0-8031 GCF_001879085.1 Nicotiana attenuata
AACGATTTTGAAAAGGAAATTTGGTGAAAACACTTTAAACGTCAAGTAAAGCATAGATACATCATAGATCTAAGCAAACAACAGGGAAAGAACCTCGAATAGCTCCTAGAAATGAGAAAGGCTCGGAAGAAGAATCAGATCCCGAGTTGCAGAGGTCAGGAATCAGGATCCTGAGCTTGAATATGCCGGAGCAAAGGCCGGAGAGGCCATAGGACCAAAGATCTGAAAGAGAGCTGTCGAGGTCAGGTCTCGAAGCTTCGAACAACCATGGTTTAATGGTGGAGGGAGGTGAGTATAGACCATCCATGGCCTGAGAAGCCATGGATTCTGGTGAAAGTTCGGTGAAATGAGGTAGGAGGAGGCTAGGGTTCCGATGAGTTTTGAGAGAGTTTGAGAGACGAAGGGTTTCAAAGGCGGCTATCAGAGTGAAATGAGGGATTAGGGTAGGTCGTTCAGGGTTAAAAAAGGTAAGGGGGGTTTATGGTCGTTGATCAAAATGATCAACGGCCTGGATCAATAATAGGAACCGGGCGGATTTTAAATTGGGTCGGGGGCCGGGTAAAAAATGAAATTGGGCTGGTTTAATTGGGGTAGAATTAGGTCAATTTAAGGACACTAGAGAAGGGTTTGAGTTGGAAAACCAGAATTCGGGTAAGGGCTAGAAATTATCTCGAGGGGAAGGTGTTAGGCACCCCCCAAGATCCACTAGTGTAGTTCCCGGCCATATTACAATTGTGACTTTAAATAACAAGTAAGCAGATAGAGGTCTCAAATAGAAGGGGATTGACACATAATGTTGCAAGTGAATTGAATGTTTGATGAAAAATAAAGAAAGCAGAAATTTTGAGGAAATGGTTTAAACAATTCTGAAAATAAACATAAACAAGTAAAGGGAAAGGGGGTCCTAGGTTTATAAATAATATGGATCACATCAATGCAATACCCAGTAATCACTCCTCAGAAGAGGGGCTGCACATGGTATTAGCGCACCGGTCATCGTGTCCATATCTACCCTTCCCACCCCGTTAAGGTATTAAAACACGAGATAGTATCGTTACTTATTGCATGCTATTACCCGTCCCAATCCTGTCAGTCCCAAAGGCGTTTGGGACTACTAGTCCTAAAAGGGAAGGAGATTGGGGCTTTTCAGAGTTTGAACGGATAAAATTCTAATGCAACAAACAAAAACACATAAAGCAGTTAGGGGAAACACATAGCAGTTTAAAGGCTCAAACGGGCCTCCTAAAAAAAAGGCAAATTGTCTAGCATGACTTCAGATACTAGTTTTAGTCTGAATTAAATTTAGCGTTAGGACAGGCTGTTTTATCATATATTTCTCAGATGAGAAGTCTGAATTAGGCCTTGTTTGGTTGTACTTTAACAAGGACTGACACAGTTAATCAATTACTTACTGGCTTGCCTAGGTGGAAGTATACTGATTTTTAAAGAAGGGTTACTGATTTTAGAACCAACTAAATTCTGCAGATAGTAAACAACATTGCTACTGATTTTAGACTTATAGATGAAATAGCTGAATCAGATTCCAACGGCTGCTCCTATAGGCATGATTTCTAAGCGTTATTGATTTTAAAAACGATTATCGGGATGCAAGAATCCTATAGGCATGGTATCTAAGATGCAAATTGTTATTATTTTAACCTAGCGACTGTTTTCCTAATGACAGATGTATATGCAGAAGTGCAGAAAACCTATAATCATGATTTCTATATGCAGCATTTATAGGCAGGATCCCTATATGTATTGATGCAACAACTTATAGGCATGGTTTCTAATGTAGTAATGTAACAACTTATGGGCAGGATTTCTAATGCAGCAACGAAGCAACTTATAGGCAGGATTTCTACATGAGATGTATGAGTGCAGAATTTATAGGTAGGATTTCTATATGATATGCATAAGTGCAGAATAGTAATTCCTATGAGCATGCTGTCTACCCATATGCATACATAAGTGACCCTCCCCTTTTCTACTAGAACCCCATAAGTTATTACAAAATATTACAAACCAAAATGAATCAGAAAAAATAAAATTACATCAGAAATTTAAGCTACAACCAAACAGCCTAATTCAAACTCAAGGTCTAACAATATGAGATAAACCAACTTCCAGGATCAGATTTCCAAAGCCTTTCTCTTATTTGGGATGTGTCAAAGTTCCCAAGAGCCTCAAGGGGACTTCGGGCAGTGCTTACACCCCAAATACATTGCAGAATTAGATTATAGTGTAGTGTGGAAGGGCCAGCCCTCGAATGTCCAAGTTCAGGGGAAACTCAAGGTCCCAAAGCAAGGCTCATAGGAGGGGGGCAGAACTTAAAGTCTAGGAGTAAGTGTAAGTGCATAGAGGGGAATTAGGGAAGGCCATGGCAGGCTGGTGGTCATGCCCAGCAATTAGGAGTGCTGGCACACCCCTGACCAGCCTGTTAGCCAAAGTTGGGAGTTAGGATCCACTGAGGATCAGGTTCAGACCTAAGCAGCAACTTGGATGCTGTCAGGCCATGAACCTTAACTCAAACACATAGAAGGGAGTGGGTATGGGAAATTCATAACAAACAGCAGGTGCGAAGAGAAAGTAGCATATTCAATTACAGAACATGAATAGCAAAGTAAACAAGAATGCTGAAACTATAAAGTAAACACATAGGGGTGAGGCAGAAAAGTTAAATTAGAACATACCAGTTTTAGGGAAAACAAACAAGTAAAACCGTAGTCTTGAAAAGCCAAGTTGTCAAGCAAAGAGTTCCAAAAGATCTCAGAAAAGAACAGAATGTTGAAATTGCAAGTGAGTAATGGATGCTCGAGTATTGAACTCAAAGAAGTATTAAGTGTGTGAGTAATGTAAGTAGAAAGTGTTGAACTGAAGGTTCAAGGTCTGTAAGTGCAGAAGGGTCGTGCCCCTTTTATAGTGCAGAAAACAAGTAAGAAAAGATAGGGAAATAACATTGAAATCAATCTCCTTTTAATTAAGGGATTCTAATTTCCAACGGGTAAAAGACAATTAAGGAAAGAGTTAATCAGACATATTTCCCAAGCAGTACAATAAAGGGTAAATACATAGAAGTTATTTAAGGCAAAAGTCCAATGGTACACGGTTTGTGAAAAATAATGAAAGGGAATCAATCAAATAGCCAGTAAAATAGATGTTACAGGCTTTTACTCGAATGAACCAAGTCAGGAAAGGGGCAAAGAAAGGTTTAATTTAAAGAAATCAGTAACAATCAATTAGATCCCATTTTGGCAAAACCCTTTTTGAAAGAAGAAACTTCTCATATATAAAGCAGACAAATCAAATAAAAGAGTCGTCATGTTACTTAGAAAAAATAGTCTAACATTGAAAGGTTCAGAATCATAAGCAAAGGGATACAAGTTCAGTTTGTGGACTCACAATGAGTCTGAGAGTCCAGGGTACCAAAGTGGAACCCTAACACAAAATCAAAATCGCCAAAAAAACCCTAAATACTGGGGTTTCAAATCGAATCAGGCATAGAGATGAGAAGGCGAGTCGTTAAAACAGACTCAGAGGTCTCTTTCAGAGACTTATGAGAAACAAACAGACATGATACAAAGAAAGAAAGCTGATACAAACTTAAACAAAAGTAGATGAAACATGTTTAGCAAGAACACAAACAGAGTTTAGTAAAACAAAAATCAAAGGACTCAACGGTAAACACATATAGTAAAAGAGTAAAGAAAACATAACAAGGATTAACATATGAGCACGGGAGTAACATGTGTAGTAGAAAAGAAAAGTAGAAAGACAGTACATGCGTAGTAAGAAGAAATCACACGAGCATGATATAGACAAACACACATAAAGAAAAGAAGAAGAAGAAGAATCAGAAAGATGTTTTTTGAAAAATCCTTTCAGAAACCCTAAATCGAAGACAAACGATTTTGAAAAGAAAATTTGGGGAAAACACTTTAAATGTCAAGTAAAGCATAGATACGACATAGATCTAAGCAAACAACAGGGAAAGAACCTTGAATAGCTTAGGGTTTCGGAGAAGCCCTAGAAATGAGAAAGGCTTGGAAGAAGAATCAGATCCCGAGTTGCAGAGGTCAGGAATCAGGCTCCTAAGCTTGAATATGCCGGAGCAAAGGCCGGAGAGGCCATAGAACCAAAGATCTGAGAAGATCTGAAAGAGAGCTGTCGAGGTCAGATCTTGAAGCTTCGAACAACCTTGGTTTAATGGTGGAGGGAGGTGAGTATAGACCATCCATGGCCTGAGAAGCCATGGATTCCGGTGAAAGTTTGGTGAAATAAGGTAGGAGGAGGCTAGGGTTCCGAAGAGTTTTGAGAGAGTTTGAGAGACGAAAGGTTTCAAAGGCGGCTATTAGAGTGAAATGAGGGATTAGGGTAGGTCGTTCAGGGTTAAAAAAGGTAAGGGGGGTTTATGGTCGTTGATCAAAATGATCAACGGCCTGGATCAATAATAGGAACCGGGCGGATTTTAAATTGGGTCGGGGGCCGGGTAAAAAATGAAATTGGGCTGGTTTAATTGGGGTAGAATTAGGTCAATTTAAGGGCCAAAATTGAAATGGTAAAATCGGCTGTAATTGAAACAAATGAGGCTAAATGTTAAATAGCCGTTTTTTTTCTTTTTATTTATAAAAAATAGTAAAGATGATTTTATTGACTCTGCGAAGGCAGACTTGGACTCATTGAAGAAAGCACTTGAGGTGAAGACCAATGAGCGATTGCGACAACTACGGACCTCTTAACTAGGTTTTTTACTAATACTAACTAATAGGCTTTCAAAAGCTTTTTGACACAAAGAGGGGAGGAAGTGCTTGCTGCAAACTTGCCAGACGAGCGGACATCTGAGCTCAGCAGCACATTTACTATTTGGAGATGGATGGCGCCAGGCAGGGTAAAAAGAAGGATTTTTTCCATTAGCCGAGGAAAGAAGTAGCAAAGGGCAAATTGAACGTACTAAACCAATTAATAGTAAATAAAAATTAATTGAAAAATACTGGGACTAATTTTACAATTATAAAATGCTATTAATCTTAAAATAGGCTATAATTGCAATTATATGCAATTTAGTCTTTAAATACCAAATAAATTTGTAAAAAATATACAAAAATTATCTTAACTATATTTTGGTATAAATATGGGAATAAGATAAATTACTCACCAAAATTGATAGCTTTCAGGAATAATTACTGATTTTTGTACTGCTAAATTGGACAATAAATTGATTTTAAAAATCTTTAAAAATTAGGAAACATAGCAAAACACTTGGGCATGCTTACATATGCATATACATGCTATTTTTGAAAGTATTTTGCATATAAAAGTACATTAGGGAAAAATTGGGTATCAACACATAGTCCTTGGAAACATTTGGATAATTGTCAGTGTCCGTGATTTCAGGAAGTTCTGAATGTGCCTCTGCGGGTCTTCATGAGATAGACCCACATATTGCCCTGTGGATTGAATCAGCTGTACCATGTGCTGTTTGAGTTCAAAGTGACCCGTGATGTCAGGCTTCACAATCGCTGAGTCAGAAGAGCTAGATTGGCCTTGCAACTTCTATCACCGGACGCTTTTCATTACCTGCCATCTCTATTGGCTGTGGTTGAACTACGATATCCAACTCTCTTTCAATTCTTGTTCTAGCTTCAACTTCCCTCCTCACTCTATGAAGTGTTTGTTCGATTTCAGGATCAAGAGGAAGGAGATTGTTTGCGCCTCTACTCCTCCGCATTCAAGAGAAGAGCCTGAAGTATCACAAATAAAGCAAACTAAAAATTAAAACATGAACAAATAACGAATAAAAGCTTAACTTAACTAAATAATCAATAACTAAGTCCCCGGCAACAACACCAAAAACTTATTAGGACCAAACACACACGCAAGTATACGTGGTCGTCAAGTAATAAAGTGACTCGAAAGTCGGATGTCGAACCCACAGAGACTTAGATTGATCGTTAACTAAGAAAACTAAATTAATTAATTGTCCAAGATAATCAAGAGTTGTATTTTTCTATTAATCTACTATTGCGGAAATTAACAAGTAACAACTAAATTATAAAGAATGCAATTTTGTATGATGAGGTTTTACTTCAGAGGAGATGAAAATTTCAGGGTTGTGGTTAGTTTATCAATCCTATTAAGTTCAATAATCACACTCGTTAATCCAAATTATCTATGTTTGCTAATTAACCGGATCGTTTATATGAATAGCATGTTCCCACAATACTACTCGCCTGCCCATAATATATCAATCCTATATTCCTATGGTATTGAGTCTATTATGAACGAATATTATACGACATTTAATTAAGCAAGACTGTTGGTATATTTCTATCCTAACCGCGAAATCTTTCACCGAGCCACGGGTTCAGAAACAAGCTCTCTCTAATTCTACTCTTATCTAAACACAGCTTTCCCAAGTATAACATAGATAGTAGGGTGAATTGGTAGCTACAACAATTCACAAATTAAATAATTTGTTTCCTTCCTATCTCATTATCGTTTCTTCTTTCCTTTTTCAATTCTTCTTTTCACCAATAATTCCCTTCTTTTTCCATTTGTTCTTTTGTCTTTCTTTGTAAATTAAATACTCACTAGTTGAATAATCATACTTCATTCTTGTAGTGTATAAAATACACATAAAATCTCCACTTTGCTCCCAATTTTGCCTTCAACGTACTTACACATTAAATAGACTCAATTAAGCACAAATAGAGTATAGTTTAGCATTAAAACCCCAAAATGTAAGGTAAGTGATGCACTAAAAATATGAAATTATAGCCAAATATCAATGATAATTTTGATCATTTGCTCATCTTATTTATTAAGAATTTTATTTGAAACCGATTTGTCCATACGCTTAAGCGTACCAAGACTTTGTCCTTCTAGGACTTATTCTAATAGGAGCATTTGCAATAAGAATATAGTTACTTTCTTTGGGGCATCAAATGTGTATGGCATGCTTTGCTATATATTGCAGATGAATTATCTTTTTATGAACTTCAAGTTCATATTATCTTATTCGAGGATCTAGATATACAAATTATAATTCATTCCACGTAACTTTTTCTCAACTATTTATCCTGTCTTCCCCTCATGTTAAAAAAACTAACTTGCTTCCTCAACTTTGGAAACAAATCTCTGTGCGTTATGGTGTTAATCAAAATATACAACGCACATCAATAATAATAATAATAAGATAAAATTATTTGGTTCCTGACCCTGAACCACATTTGAGGGGAGAATGTAATATACTTTCGTATATAACATTTATCAAACTGATATAGATAACTTTGTCATAAGCAATAGCTTAGCTATTAAGTGGAGACACTCAATAAATTATTTTGCTAAACCAATTGTGATATAAACCTACTTATCAAGATGAACTGTCTTGAATAGAAAATTTGAAAATTATGCTATAAATTAAATTATTGAGCAAGTTACCTCGAAAATACCAGGTTGCGAGTTAATAATGATCTCACATGTAACCATCTCATAGATACATCTTATGTGGTATACATGGCAGGTGAATGAGCTCATATTCACCTTTGATATTTCCAGCATTCATGTGATTCAATCCCAATTTTAGTTGGTCTATTAATTAATATAAACAAGCAACATAAGAGAATTCATAAAGAACTTTCTAGTTCTTTAATATTTATCCATGTGATTTTTATTTTATTTTTGTACATCATATTTAAATTAACATGGTTAAACCAAGTATGCTTATAGGATAAATCATCTATATTGATAACTTCAGGTTTACACCATGACGTGTACAATTATCAATACACTCCAAGTTTATTATGATATGAGTTTTTATATGGCAGAATAGCCTGGGAGACACTTGTACTTGTTCCGGTTTATCATCCCGGTCCCTACACTCCATAAAGTTTCATCTAGACACTTCAACTTAATCAAAATAAGACTTTTAAACCCTTCTGACCGTTGACCGGGCTTATGTGGCATTGATATGGCTGAGGTGGACAAAATAAGTGATTTACACGCACATTAGGTGCGTGAGTTGATGATTTT
>NW_017678873.1:8055-10582 GCF_001879085.1 Nicotiana attenuata
GCCTTCAGTCCACCGAGATCCCGAGGTAGTCCTGCAGGCGGCAGGCCCGACATCTCTTCTATCTCTTTTTATGATTCTGTTATCACTTGTACCAAAACAGACGGAGTTTCTTTCTTTTAGACATTTGTATGTAGTGATTTAGACAGTCTGTGAATGTTGTGACACCAGTTTCTGGGTAGAGACATATGTGGATTTTCGTATTGTTTGGTTTATTTAGTTTAAGTGTTCCGCTTTAATCTAATTGTCCGTTGTTATTTAAACGATTATCGCTTGTTAATATGATTTATAAAAAGGATTAAAAATAAAAGAGTTAATGATTTCTAAGTTCGTGGCTTGCCTAGCTTCTACGAGTAGGTGCCATCACGACTCCCGAGGATGGGAAATCCGGGTCATGACATTGTTCGAGTGAAATTAAACATAGTTAATGTTAAAGAGAGTTGATTTTCTTAGAAGAAATCGTTTTAAAAGATTTAAAAGAAACAAAGAACAAAGGGAAAGGGGGTACTAGGTTTATTAATAATATGGATCACCCCACACAACATCCGGTAATCACTCCTCAATGAGGGGCTACACGTGATGTTATCGCGTGGTCATCATATCCATATCTACCCTTTCCCACCCCGTTAAGGTATTAAAGCGCGCAATGGTCTCGTTTACCTATTGCATGCTATTACCCACCCCAATCCTATCAGCCCCGGAGGTACTTGGGACTACTAATCCTAAAGGGAGGAGATATTGGCTTATTTGTGGTTTCAAAAGGTAAAATACTAAGACCAGGCAAAAACACATATAGCAAATTTGGGGAAAAGCATATAAACAAACAAAGGCTCAAATACACCTCCTTTAAACAGAGAAAAGCAAGTAGTTAGCATGACTTACACATACTGTTTAAGGTCTAACTAAAACTTAAAAGGTTGAGGCAGACTGATTTATTACATAGTTCAGATAAGAAGCCCGAATCAGGCCTGCCTGCTGGTTGTAGTTAATGAAATCTGATTTGGTTTGTAAAATTTACCCTATGGTTTACCTAGGTGCTGGACGGGGACCCTATATGCATGATATCTAGTGATTTTAGAAACAATGAAATAAACTGAATACATACTGATATAAGAAAGATGTCAGTTATTAAAGAAAGCAAGTTTTAGCAAGAAATCACAAGTTCCGCAACTGGTATGGCATTATTACTGGTTTTAGACTTATAAGCGAGTGAGGCGATTCAGATTTGGTTAAAGCTCCTATAGGCATGCTTTCTATGCATTTGTTGACTTTAGAACACTTTTACAGACATAGAGAAACGCAAAAATCCTACAAACATGATATTTAGGTGTTGTATTTTTTATGAACATGATATCTAATTGCAATTGAATATTTAGGGCCTATAAACATGTTTGCCTTATGAAAGTGGATATGCAAGATTCAGAAAGACCTATAGGCATATTTTCTACATGCATATGCAGAATTCTGATTTCGAATAATTGTAGACATGGCATCTATATGAGAGAATGCAGGATCCCTATAGACATGGTATCTATATATGAGAGAATGCAGGATTCCTAAAGACATGTTATATATATATGAGAGAATGCAGGGTTCCTAAAGACATGTTATCTATATATGAGAGAATGCAGAAATTCCGAAACTCCTATAGACATGGTATCTATATATGAGAAAATGCAGGATTCCTAAAGACATGTTATCTACATATGAGAGAATGCACAAATTCAGAAACTCTTATAGACATGGTATCTATATATGAGAAAATGCAGAATTCCTAAAGACATGTTATCTACCCTTTGCATACATGGTTACCCCTTCCCTTTTTAACTAGCCATCCCCGAGAGTTTTATTACAAATTTATTACAGCCCAGAAAAAAGAAGTAAAGTAAAGAAAATACATCAGAAACTAAAAGCACAACCAAGGAGAGCGTGATTCAGACATCCTGTCTGAGGTATGAAGTAAACCAACTCCAAGAGGTCAATGTTTCAAAGCCTTTCTCCCATTCGGGGTGTGTCAGAGTTCCCTAAGAGTCTCACATGAACTCCAGGCAGTGCTCACACCCAAATGCATTACCATATTAAGATAGTGCAGTGTGGAAAGGCCAGCCCTCAAGTGTCCAAGTTCAGAGGGAACTCAAGGTCCCAAGGCAAGGCTTACAAGAGAGGGGCAGAACTTAGGGACTAAGAGAGAGTGTAAGTGTAGAAGTGGAATTCTGAAAGGGGAAAGGAAGAGGGAAGCAATTTACATTAGTTCACATAGGGTATAGGGCATGGGGGAATTTGCAAGAGCAAAAGAAAAGCAGGCTGATGGGCACACCCAGCAATGGGATATGCTGGCACACCCTCCAGCCTGTTTATATAGAGGTTAAGACTCCATTGGTTCAAACTTAATTCATGGGCAACAACTCACATTGCCATGCCTTAAGTCACAACTCACAAACACATAGGGGTAATAGGGTAGGGTAGCAAGGATTCACAACAAAACAGGTAGAAAGATGTAAGCATACTAATTTAAATGCTGAACTCTACA
>NW_017678873.1:11610-15192 GCF_001879085.1 Nicotiana attenuata
GAAAACCCTAGATCGGAAAAGAAATGGTTTTAAAAGTAAATTTTGCAAGGAAAACCAGAGAAATCGTTTGAAAACTTAGGGAAAGCATAGATACACAACGGATCTAAAGGAATCGGAGAAAACCTCGAAGGGTTAGGGTTTCAGAAGAACCCTAGAAATGAGAAAGGCTTTGAAAGGTCACCGATCTAAGTCGGAGAGGTCAAAGTCAGGCTCGAGCAACCATGATGCGCCAGAGCAAGGTCGAAGATGACCGTGGAACTCGAATCGAACGAAGCCTGGACCAAACTTCGTCGTGGTCAGGCCTTGAATCTTCAAGGACCAGGCATGTAGGAGCAATAGGAGGTGGATATAGGGCCTCCATAACCTTGGAAGCCATGGATTCCGGTGGCTTTCAGGGCGGAGATGGTGGCTAGGGTTTGAGAAGATTCGAGAGAGTTTGAGAGACTGGAGGGTTCAGAGGCGGCTGGTAGGTGAAAGTGATTAGGGTTTGGGGGGTAAGGGTAAATTAAAAAGGAAAGATTAAAACGTGGTCGTTGATCATTTTGATCAACGGCCTGGATTAAACGGGGGATCCGGGCGGGTTATGTAGAATGGTCGTGGGTCGGTAAATTTTAGGAGTTGGGCTGGGTAATTGAAATTAAAATTGGGTTGGATTAGAGGTGCCAAATCTGGCCAAAATTGAAAATGAACAGACTAGCATTTAAATAGCCATTTTCCCTTATTTATTTTATGAAAAATAGTAAAATATTTTCTGGAAACAAATTAAAGATACTAAATTAATTAATAATATATAAATATTAAAATAAAAATACCGAACTCAATTTTGTGAGTATAAAACGCAATTAAATCTTAAAATAGGCTAATATTGCTATTATGAGCAATTTTGCTTTAAAATACCAAATAATTTTATAAAATATACAAAAATTATGTTAGCTACATTTTAGCATGAATATAAAATTCTAATAAATAAACCACCAAAAAATAATAATTATGAAAATAATCTTTGGGTTTTTATAGATGAAAAAGGGAAATAAATCATTTTAAAAACCTTAAAATTATGGAAAAAATAGTTAAAATGCTTGGATATACTTATATATGCGTATATATGCTATTTTAAAGATATTTCACATATAAAAATATACAGAGAAAAATTGGGTATCAACAATAGGCTGAGCAAGTCCCTCAATAAACCTCCTCCTGTCTCTCTCAGCGGGAAGTATAAGAAAAGCATGACGGGCCAAGTCCACAAATCTGGTCTCGTACTGAGTGACGCTTATAGAACCCTGCTGAAGGCGCTCAAACTGCCTCCGATAGTCCTCTCTCTTAGTGATAGGAAGATACTTCTCCAAGAATAGCTGCGAGAACTCGTCCTAAGTGAGAGCTGGTGACTCAGCTGATCTGGCCAAATAATAATCTCTCCACCATTTCTTGGAGGACCTTAAACAGATGGAATGCAGCAAAGTCGACCCCATTGGCCTCCACTATCCCTATATTCCGTAGGACCTCATGGCAACTGTCCAAATAATCCTGGGGATCCTCTGAAGATGTACTGCTATAAGTAGTAGTGAAAAGCTTGATGAACCTGTCCAATCTCCACAAGACATCAGAAGACATAACTGCTCCATCACCGGTCTGTGCTACAACACCCGGTAGGACTGCCCCAACTCGCTGAGTTGCTGGAGTATGAAAGTGGGGAGTCATCTGCTCTGGAGTGTAAGTAGCGGGAGTCTGTGCTCCTCCCCCAGCCCGAGAGACGGCTGGTGCTATCGGAAGTATTCCATCCTAGGTAACACTCTCCATAAGGCCCACAAGACGGACCAAAGAATCCTGAAGCACCGGGGTAGCGATGAACCCCACTGGAACCTGAGCTGGACCCGCTAGTATGGTCTGGGCCGGAACCTCGTCATCAAACTCAACCTTAGGCTCCACCGCTGGTGCTGTTGCTCGAGCTCTGGGCTGAGCCCTGCTCTTTCCTCGGCCTCTAGCACGGCCTCGACCTCATCCTCTACCCATCGTAGGAGCTGCCACTGGAGGCTCGGGCTGCTGATCAGCTGATGAAGCGGTACGTGTTCTCGCCATCTACAAAAGAATAGAGTAGATGTTCAATTAGCATTGAGAGTTCAAACCACACGACAAAGATGAATAGAAGTGAAATTGCTCCTAACTCAGTAGCCTCTGGGGGATAAGCACATACGTCTCCGTACTTATCCCTCAGACTCTACCAAGCTTGTTCGTGAATCGTGAGACCTAGGAGACCTAGTGCTCTGATACCAACTTGTCACGACCCGAATTTCCTACCTTCGAGACCGTGATGGCGCCTAACATTGCACTCGCTAGGCAAGCCAACGTTACAGAATATTACACCTTTTTCCTTTATCATTTTATAAATAAAATTTTACAAGAATTAATTCAGCGGAAATAAAAGCGAAAGTACATGATTTAACTAATTACTCTTATACTAATACCGAATGCAGGAATAGATACCACCCAGAAACTAGTATCACAACTCACGAACAGTCTACGAATACTACAAGTAATGTTTTGAAAGAAAAATACATCTGTCTTGGAGAAAGTAAAATAGAAATGAAGTAAAAATAGGAGGGGACGCCAGGACCTGCGGACGCCTGCAGGACTACCTTGGATCTCCTAAAGGCAGTGACAACAACCAACCTCTCGATCAGTCACTAGCTCCGACCCCATATGCTGGTATGTGCCGAGCATAACCTCGACGAAGTAGTGACGAGGCTACGGCGGGGCATAACAACATATAACCTGCAACAGTTTATACCAAAACAGAACGAAAATACAGAATGAAATATAATAACTAAATACGGAACCTAGTCGTTCTACCAATACTCATCTATAACCAATCCTTAATGGAGATTCAACACCACAACAATGAACCTCAGCAGAATATGAATACATAAACAACAAATGATGCGGCGCGCATCTCGATCCCACCATACAATCAACAACAGTATAAGCATTCACCCTTATTACTCCTTGGTCCCACCAGTCCACCCTTATTACTCCTCAATATATCACTTAGCTGATGTAACTATTTAATTTCCTGTTCTATCATAGCCTTTAGGTAGGCTTACTTTATCTTCTGACCTGCAGCTCAGGGTATTAGCTATTACTTTATCCCCTCGTGGACGCTATTGAACATCTATAATATAACCTTCTAGCAATTCAAGCTTTTGTCTATGACGTGGACTGAATTCTTTCTTTTAACGTATACTGGAGTCTCCTATAGCTCTATCATTATCAACATATTGTTGATACCCAATTTTTTCCTATGTATTTATATATACTCAAAATATTCTCAAAATAGTATGTACATGCATATATAAGCAGGCCCAAGAGTTTGGTATTTTTCCCTTATTTTTTAAAGATCTTAAAATCAATTTGTTGTCTATTTTAATAGTACAAAATTCAATAATTATTCCCAAACTAGCATTTTTGGTGAATAATTTATTCCATTCTTATAATTACACTAAGATATAGTTTAAAGTAATTTTTTAGCGTTATTTTTATTATATTTTGTTTGGTTATTTTTTTTAAGCTTAAATTGCTATACAA
>NW_017678873.1:15729-19434 GCF_001879085.1 Nicotiana attenuata
CTTGTCTTGTTGATTCCCTCTATCTTCGAGACTCCAGAAGCCTCCACCATGCAAGATGGTCATCGGAATCTCTGCCTGGTTTGTCTCCGACCTTTCTCCGATGGTTTATGGTTCGATGGTGCTGCGAGCATCATTATTAACGAGTTTCACAGCCAGGTTCCTTACCTCTCACTGGTTTATTACGAAACCCTAATTTTCTAAAAAACCTTGTCTTTTTAAACGATTTTTAACTTATTCTTTGGTGTTTTACACTACTCACTACTAGATGTTTTCGATTGTTCAAGTTTTCAACGTTTTGTTCTTCTTTTAAAACTAGGGTTTCCTGAACCCTTTCGAAATCACTATATCTTCTGATTTTTTGAGTATTATGTGTTTATGTTTGTGTTATGTGCTTGTTGGTGTGATCTTCTGGTTACTCTTCGAGTTCCATGCTTTACTTTTGCTATTAGGGTTCCAGCCTTCTATTGATTCTGTGATTTCTTGCTTAGGGTTCTCTGATTTTCATGCCTATTGTGTTTTATAGGTCTAATTGTTCATCGTTTACCAAATATTCTGCTGATTTTGTGCATCTCTTCGAATCCCTGACTTGTATATGTTTTCCTTAGAAGTTTTACACTGATTTTTGAATCACTTCCTTATTTGTGAAATGCTCTCCTTACTTAGTACTAATTCCCTGTGATTTTCAATTTCATCCGTGATTCTTTGAACTAATTTGTGTGCACAATATGCTATCCTTATACTTTCCTTACTTGAAATATTCTGTATACTTTTACTACTCCTATTATGGAAATACCAGTCTTGCAAATAATAATTTTCCTTATTTGATACAATTTGTACCCGTTTGAACTATGACTCCTTAATTGAAGGGAGTCCGAGTTTTTAATTGATTCTAATTGGTATTATTTCCATAACTATGATCAGTCTATACGTATTACCTTATTTTCACTTAATTTGAGAGCTATAAGTACCCCCATTCTCTTTTGCATTACACACTGATACATCGCACATCACACACAAGAAGAAAAAAAAGTTCATTGCTCTGAACTCTCTCCTACACACGTACTCAGTGTTCTCTCCTATTTTCTACTCATGCTCTCCCGCTTTCCTGTTGATTACTGATTACTCAGTCGGCTGAAAGCCAAGGCTGATTGATCTTTGAGGGCTGCTCCATTATTCTACTGCTCTATACATTGCTGATTGTTTGGTCTGCATACTACTGCTTACTTCCCTGCACACTACTGCTCTACACTATCTCATCCTTGACTGTTATGCCCTCTATTTGATTTGTAGTATCCAAAATTATATGCCTTTATACATGTTGCACCTTATTTTGTTTCTTCTATGCTTTTACTTATGGTCCTGCTGTTCTTATTGCAACTATCATGCCCCCCTGTGTGATTATCCTTCTATTAATCCGGCATGCCTACTGGTTTGCTTAATGCATGTTCTTCCCTACCCCTAACCCCAGTACATTATCAGCATGTAATCCTGAACCTTTTAGGATGAAATATGTTGTGATTGTTTAAGTTCTGAAATGCTTTTTCTCTGATGTCTATGTATGTGCAATTGTGCTCTTACAAGTGAACTACTTGTCCCCATGTCCCCTGTCCCCTGTTTGTGTTTGCTTCCCTGAACTATGTATGATATTCCAGTCTGATATTGTCTCACCTTCTTAGAAAAACTGTCACACTCTTCTATTGTTTTCTTAAACTGATTCTATATGGATCATTTTTAAACTGTTTTCCTTTCTCAACTCAATTTCTTTAAAAAACTCTATCACATACTCTCACTACTCATAGAGTTTAAGTTCTACACCCTTTCGTGTAAGCATTGCCTTGGGTACCTTTGAGTGCCCATTGAACTTTGATGCACAAGGCTGGTAATTCCACACTGCACTTGTTCAAACGTTTTTGTAATGTTTGGGTGCTGGTATTGGCCAAGGACCCCCATTGGGCCCTTAGGGAGCTTTGCCGCACCAAACCATGGTCAAGGCTGTGAAACTCGAAAGAAGTGAGGTTGGAAGATTGGGCCTGGTTGAAGGCTCCCTATAGAGTAGCTTCTTATTTTATTTTTTTCATTATGTAATTCGGCTATCATGGTTTGTAATAACTTGTAAACAACTGATTGGGGTTATAGTAAAATTGGGAGGGATTATGCATGCTTAGTTTAATTAATGGGTAGAGAACATGTCTATAGGGCTTTACTTACCAATTTGTGCAATAGAAGCCATGCGCAGGACATGCATCTTACACCTAGATATCCTGTTTTAGGCTCTTTACATTCAGATTGTTATACTCACTTTGTAGTCAGATAGTAATTAACGAACAACTGTTATGAAACTACTACCGCATATTGAGACCATTCTTTAGGAGCTTTATGTGCATTAGACATCATGTTATTTAGGGTTGCAATTGCTGAACGCCTCACTAGCTGTTTAATTTAACAACACAAGTTTGTTTGACTGCGTCTTCTCTTTAAAACTGGAATCAATATGCATGTTCACCACTTTTTTTAAGACAAGAAGGCAATACATACATCGCCTAGGCAAGCTTTAGGCCCAATAATAATAAAGATGATTGATTTTGTTTTACTAGTTTCGAACTACTCAACCTTTTAACTTTCCCAACTCTTTTTATCCGTCTCTCCGAAAGTCCACTCTTTTACTGAAAATCTCTTTATCTGGAAACCTGTTTCGTATTTATATGCTCTCACTAATTTCCTGATTCTTGCTCCATTAAGTTTTCAAATTACTGGTTTACCTTTCTGCCCAGGATCACGTTATTTTGATACTTGTTTACTTAAACTATTGTATTTTCAAATCTCTACCCTTTTTTTTCAAACGATGTTTTAGCAGTTCCCTCACCTTTACTTACTCAACTGTTTTCTTAGTTGTGTTTCTGCATGTCAAACGCTCTTCGGATCACTCAGTTGTGATTAAACCTTCTGCTAAAACTGATCTTTAAACTCGCATTCTTTTAAGACCTTAAATGTGTTTTAGACGTGCTAATTACATGTTTACTTGTGAGGGATCTGTGAGCCTCTTATTTGCCTTTGTATGGTTCCTTTGTGTGCAGTCCTACTTGTTATGTATGTCGCCTAGCATTTCGTCGTTTAAACCTAAGGGTTCAGCCTAGTCCTCACCTTGTAGGAATAGTAGTCCTAAATACCCTCTAGGACTTATAGCACGGGACGGGTAATAGCACGCAATAAGCATTCGTGACCAATCCACACGTTTAAATAACCTTTACGGGATGGGAAGGGTAGAATATGGAGATGATGACCGATGCGCTAATATCACGTGCGACCCCTCTTTGAGGAGTGATTGCTGGGTATTGCATTGAAGTGATCCATATTAATCATAAACCTAGGATCCCTTTTCCTTTGTTTGTCTTTGTTTGCTCTCTTTAGAATTGTTTAGACCTTTCAAATCTCTGCTCTCTTTCTACTTACTTTCACAAGTTTCAATTTAATTGCAAGTCCTTATTTGAGCCTTGATTGATTATTTGTAAAGTCACAACATAGCATGGCCGGGAACCACACTAGTGGATCTTGAGGGGTGCCTAACACCTTCCCCTCAAGATAATTTCTAGCCCTTACCCGAACTCTGGTTTTCAAAATCAAAAACCCTTAGTGGCCTAATGCACTCAATCATTAGGTGGCGACTCTTCAAATCCAAAAACCCAATTCCCAAACGGGAATAGAGTT
>NW_017678874.1:0-13979 GCF_001879085.1 Nicotiana attenuata
GGAAGAGAGATGACGCTTCCGAGTCTCTCTGATAAGGTGCATGCTTTGGAAAGGCTCTCATGCCTCTCTTCAAATTTCTTACAACTCTGCCCTGACTGAAATGAAGAAGCTAAAAGAAATGAGATTGCCTGATTGGGGAAGGGATTAATGAGACCCTTGAAGAGAATCCTGCTATTGAGGCAAGTTTGGGCATTTCTGAAATTCACGTCGTGATAACCACACTGATTGAAGTTGGCCAAGAAAATTCAACTTAGAGTCTGAATTGGCTAAGGTTAATTAAACCATTGAGAAAGGGCTCAACAAACTCAAGATTTTCCTTCTCCTTGCGGCCGAAGCTTCCGTGAATGTTGAAAGTTGATACGGGTATCGCAGCTCTTCCCAAGCCTTGTCGAGCCCTGTGCTGGCGAGTCAAGATCAATCCACAACTGTTGATGCAACCTGCCCAGTTGAGCCCGGTGCAGTTGAGCACCTTCTTGCAATTTCCCTCATCTTAATTTGAACTTTTTGAATTCTTTTTTGGAGGTACCTTTTTTGGAAAGTTATGTTGTAAAAACCCCTGGTTTTCATTTTGTGGGTTTAAATTTTGGAAACTGTAATCAAACCCTTAGCTTCATTTAGGGTTGATTTTGGAACGCAAGTCCAACCAAAGTCTTTTTATGGGGCATTCTGTATAAACATTCGTAATTTTCGACTAAGTTCTTAACTTATCTTTAAGCTTTTTAAATATTTTTAGAAGTTTTTCTCTATTACTATTCTTAAACTTCTAATTATTTTAATTCTTGCCTTTATTTCTAAGGACTTATAGAATAATCTGGCATATTATTCTTTAGAACAATGCTTTTTTGTTAACTTTCATGAAATACTAAAAGTAAACATGAGTTCTAATAAAAAAGAGGGTCCTTTTATATTTGACCACTTTAATGAAAAGAACGTCTCAACTTCATAATGGTGTTTAACATACCGATAAAGAAATAGGAACACACATGTTTCTTTTGAAATAACATTGACAAGTTTTTATTTGAACTTTGTCTAGTTTTTGAATGATTCTTTACATGTATTCGAATTACATCTAATAACTTTCTCGTAACTGTTTTTCTTGTACAGATTTATAATTAGATTACAAACACAAGGTTTTTTTCTTCATAACCCGTTTTCAGAATAATAAAAACACGAGGTTTTTCCTTATAACTCATTTTAGTACATGGCAATTTTACCCTAAACTACATTTAAAGGTTTTCTTTGGCCTTGGCTCGTGACTTGTTAACTTTTACTCTGGGCACTTGACTTTTTCCAGGCCTTGATTTCTCCTCAATCTTCTATGCCTTCTTTATAACACATACTCGTGTGTAAATTATGTAGTCCCCAAGTGTTTGAGCGTTGAAGATAAGGCCTAAAGCACTTGAAATTGCTTCTCTCATTTGGTCCTTTTTCACCCTGAAAAGACAAAACATACGGGACTCGGAGGTGCGATTTAGATGAAGACTGCTAACCGTTTTTATTCTATCAGAATAATTGTAACCCTAGGCCAAGAAATTTTAGTTTATCGTGTGCCTTTCAGGTCGTGACTCATCATTTAAGTACGGGTTAGCTTTTTTGCCTATCATCTAAAAATCGTTAGTTAAAATTTTAAACAATTCCAGAAATAAACTTCAAAGAATTGGGTACTGAACCGTGGGTATTCCATAGAAATAGTATCGTCTTCAGGTGAACAGCGTCCAATGCGAAGGTAGTATTTTGGCCATCCATTGTTTTCCCAACTCATATGCTCCTTTACCTGCAATGCCACTGATCCTATAGGGTCCTTCCCATGTTGGACTAATTTTCCGTATTAGCTGTCTTTGTCGATTGAAAACCTTTTTGAGCCACAAAGTCCCAATTTTGAAAAAATCTGAATCGTGCTTTCCGGTTGTAGTACCGTTCTAATGAACTTGATTTTGTGCTTCATTCTTACCAATGCAGGCATTCCCTTCTTCCTTCAAGTAAATAAGAGAACTACACGCATTTCTTTGTTATTAGACTCGTTTTTTGCATGTGGCAACCTTCGTAACTTTGGCTTCTCCTATCCTCAACTGGAATTAAAGCTTCTGCTCCATAAACCAACGAAAATAGTGTTCTCCAGTAACTAAGTTTTTGTTGTGGTTGCGGTATGCCCATAAAACACCAGGTAATACTTCTGGCCATTTCTTTGACTCTTTAAACGCTTCTTCAAATTGGGTTGATGATAATCTTGTTTGTTGACATCTGCTTGCCCATTACCCACCGATGATAAGGTGTTGAAATGTGATCCTTTTAATTGCCAGCTTTGAAAAAAATTCTGTGATTTGAGCTCCTATAAAACTGAGGGCCATTATCACATACGATTTCCTTTGGTACACCGAATCGTCATATTGATATTGCGCCAAAATAAAATCTCTGACATCATCCTTTTCTCGTACCTGTTTGAATGCTCCTGCCTCTACCATTTAGTAAATAATCAGTGAGTACGAAGCCAGAAAATTTTACCCCTGTCCTTTTTCGCTTGTGGCAATGGACCCAACGATAAATCCATTTCCGCCATTTCATCAATGGCCACGGTGCCGATGACCGGATGTAAATAACGTCCGCGGGTCTATGCATAATTGTTACCGTACCTTTGGCATTTATTCCAACTTTTTAGCCACGAAACTTTCTGCTTCTTTCTTCCATTTTAGGCCAGTAATACCTGCGCCTAAATTAAGGTTCTTAACCAGCATTTCCTCCGGCGTGAATTCCCACAATGCCCTCGTTATTTTCCCTCATTACGTCTCTGTTTGAGAGGGTCCGAGGCAATCTGCTAAGGGCCACCAAACATTTTAACGATATAGGTTGCCTCTGGTTTAAGCAGTAACCCCGGGCAGCCCTTTTCTCGAAGCGCATGAGTTTTTTTCTTGTCATCAGGCGGTTCTCATAACTGCAAAAAAGCAACAATCTCGTCCTCCAATCCCACGTTAAATATTAAAAATTTACCTCATTCTTGTAGGGTCGAGAACTGATGAAATAAAATGAATACTGAGGTGGTTTGCATCACTTGCACAATCAAGCTGCAGATGCGAGATTAGGCTTAAGGCTCTGCCTCGAGATTTTCATCCCCTTTGGTATTTTGCATAACTTTCCAGGTTTGAAATGCTTTATTAATTCCGCACCTTTTCTAAAATACTGTTGCATCCTTGTTTCCCTGGGCTGCGTAAAGTCCCCAGCATTTTGATTAACAGAGTTGTGAATCGCTTTTTGATTATAATCTGATTATGCCAACAGTTCTCGGCCAATTCTAGACCTGCAATCACAGCCTCAAATACTCTGCTCATTGTTAGTTATAGAATGACATTTGATAGGCTTGTTCGAATGGTTTCAACCCGTAGGTGGTACGAAAACAATCCCTAAACGCTGCACCTTTTACGTTAGTGAACCATCAGCGAATAAATGTCCAAGTTCCTGGATTAGCTCCATTGAGCAACCTGTAATTCTTATTTCTGGCTTCTAATTGCATCCCTTTGGCTAAATCAACCACGAAATCAGCTAAACACTTGTGATTTTATAGAACAGTTCTAGGTTGGTAATGTGGATTTAGTATTCACTAACTCTATTGGCCCACTTAGCCCAACCTACCATGATAAATTCATGCTTAATGTAATATATTACGCAAAGGGTAGGCGGTTACTACAGCAATAGGATGACATTGAAAGTAAGGCCTTAATTTTCCTAGATGCGATGATAATGCAAGTACAGCTTTTTCCCTATTGAGGATAACCGTGTTTTCCGCATCTTAACAAGATTACTACATAATAAATAGGGGATTGTTTACCTTGTTCTTGCTCGAACCAAAACAGCACTTACCGCTACTTCTGAAACAGCGGTAAATGAGCAGTCTTTTCCCCAGCCTTTTGCTTTTGCTAGCAAAGGTGGATTTGATAAGTTGTTTTCAAATTCCCCGTGAGTGCTGTTGACCACTCCTTGCGTTCCATTCGAATGATCCTGCTTCTTAAGAGCTGAGAAGAATTTAAAGCACTTCTCTGATGATTTAGAAATGAATCTTCCCAAAGCTGCAATCCTCCCTGTTAAATCTTGAACTTCTTTCTTGCTCCGAGAGATATTAGGGATTTTATTCATGGCCTTAATATGTGCAGGATTCACCTCAATAACCAACCGGTTAGAAACAAGAAACCTAAGAAACTTACCTGATGCAACACCAAATGCACATTTTTTTCGGATTTAACTTCAATATTAAATTTCCCGCAACATTTTAAAAGTTCAGCAGATGTGAATATATGTATCCTCCTGAGTGTTTGAGTTTTAACGAGCATATCAATCTAATATATAACCTCCATAGTTTTTTTCCCCTAAAATGCTCTTGAAACATTTTTGGTAACTAACCTCTGTACGTTGCTTGCTCCTTGCATTCTTTAGACCAAAAGGCATTACCTTAGTAACAAGTAAGTCCACCTGTTTGTTATGATAGAAGTTTTTTCTTCATCTCTCGATCCATGTTGATTTGATTATAATGCCTGAATATGCATCTAAAAAACTTAAAAGCTCATGCCCTTGGCAGTAGCTCAATTATTTTGATCTATGTGGGTAAGAAGGAAGGTCTTTTTGGACCAGGCTTTGGATAAGGTCTGTGTATGTCTAACAGATCGCCATTTACCATTCTTTTTAGGAACCACAACAGTGGTAGCTAGCCAATCTAGGATATTTAAACCTCCGCGAATTGACCAATTCTTAACAATTTTGTACCTTCCTCTGAATCACCTGATTTTTGAAAAGTCTGCCCCCCCTTTTCTTTTCCTTCTTGTTTGAGGGTAGATGATGGAAAAAATCTTATCAATGAGTGATTGGTGGTATCTGTCATGTCAGAATGGGACCAAGCAAAAATCCGCTTAGCTTTTAAAATTCAATCAACATTATAGTTTCAGTCCGGGCTGAAATTGTGCCTCCTTATATTCATCTTTTCTCTCCGGGCCAATGTATAACAAAATACCACTGGCCTCAGCTCTTCTATCGTCGTTTTGATGTTCCATTTCCTCCTGGTTCTTGAATGGTATCAGGTCTTGAATCCACGATCTGTTTTGCTTTTGCCAGTGAGGTTGATTGGTAAGTTACCCTCAACTAAATCCTTGTAATTGCTATTTCGTCTTCACCTTAACAATTGAATGCTTCAACGGATGATGCTCTCTGAGATGTTTGTTGATTCACGCCCTGATTTGAACATATTCCGCTATGGCGAGAAAAAAAAATGAAAAATTTTATTAAAACTTGATGAAAGTTGAAGAAAGGACATCGTGATCCATGTCCCAGAAATCCGGCTCGCCTAGATCATATTGTACCATTCCTCCATATTACCACCTGGAACTAATTTGTATTTTAGACCCGTTTCCGCGAATACGTGGTAGTGGTTCCTCCCCTTTTGTGACAACACTAGAATTATCAAAATCCCGATAGAAGTAGAGCTTTGGATCTAATTTATCTTCGCTTGCATCTCCGTAATAATCTACCTAAAAAAATAATATTCACGGAATACCTGGATAAATAAAACTCGTTTCAATTAAGTGTCATGTACAAGTAAGATATTACCAGTGCGTCGTTATGTGGAGTTTAGAAGCTTCCTCGTCGGCATTGCTCATGAACTCATATACTTTCTTCTTCCGAGACATGTCGAGGCCGCTTTCCCGTGGGTAATTGTTACGTTTGACACCTTTTTATATGATAGCACATTGATTCTCTTCACCTCCGCACTTATAACGTTGATAGTTTTTTTGGGGAAGGTGGTTTTGGAGGCTCCTGCCTGTTCTTCGATGTATGCTTTGTTTGACCTTTCTCATGAATAACTCAGCGGAGACACCCTTGTTTTAACAAATGATCAAACTTCAACCTGCAAATCTACAATCTGCTAGTTTTATGCCCGATGATCGTTATAAAATTCGGCAACCAATGATCAGGGTTTCGTCTGTTTTGGATTGATATTCTCATCTCTTGGGCCACCGTACCTTATCTCCCTGATGCTTCTTAAAACAGCCACGAGTTCAAAAAGTGCTCAACGTTTGAAATTATAACTGCAAACCTTGCCTTTAGACCTCCATCATCTTTTCGTGGCTCACGTGTGCTTCAGTTACTCCCAAATCTTGATGATGAGCCTGACTCTCTATTCCTGATCTGTGATCGTAACTTCTGATTGTCCTGTTTTGACCGTGAGTTCTCTTCCCCGCAGGTCCCATATATGGCTCGTACCTGTTTTTACCGAACCTTGTTTCGTTTTCAGCCCGTCTTGAACTTACCTTTTCTTCTTTTTGATGTCGTAAAATAATATCTTCTTTCAATCCTCAGTTTTGTGCTATAACGGTTGTAAACATCATTCCTGTTGTGCTGGGAATTCACGAAGGCTTTCCTTGAGTCGCCTCGTAGCTTTCTGAGCTTTTTTTCATTCAAATTGCTGCGTGAATGCTAAGCTGCCCAGTTATCCGGTACACGTGGCAAATGTCATTCTTTCACGCTTGAAATCTGATCCCACAAGCAAACTCCTCTAAGCAATTTCTGAGTCCACCCTTGTTTGATCTTGAAAACTATCTTCCATTCTTTTTTCTGCTTTTTGGGCTCCCGAGTGTTGCTTTGATGAAAGAAATCTGGCAAGCTCGGCAAAAGAATTTATAGAATTATTTCGGGGTAAAAGAGAATACCATGTTAGATGCACCCTTAGTGAGTGTTTCACCAATTTTTTGACTAATACAGATTCAATCTCGCTGCTTAGTCAAATCATTGCCTTTACGCCTGTTGTGAATGCAGTACGTGGTCTCGCGGGTCCTCTGTCGTTCGACTCGTATTTTGGCAATCTCAGGACATTTGAATTTCTTTGGGATTGGATAGGGGAGCAGCACTTGGCTTCCCAGGGTTGTTGTGAATATTTATCCATATCTACCCCTTTTGATCCACGGTGCACCCCGGAGTATTTGCTCTATTCGGTTTGCTCCTTGAGCTGTTTCTGCAATGTTAGTACTAAATTCTGTTAAATCAGAATATACTTAAATTACTTGGTTCTCTCCCTCCTGTGATTCGCAGGGGGTTCTAACCACTACCTGAATTAACAAGCCCGTGAACGAGGGGTATCTAGAAGTGTTGTTATTTAGTGTGGAGTGTAGGTGGTGTAGCAGGTAATTGGCTAACAAAAAGCCTGAAGAGCTTTTATTGACTTGAGAGGCAATAAGTTTTTGCAAAAAGCCTCATCCATAAGTTTCAACATTTTCGAATTGAGCTTGTCCATCTGTATGAGACCCATCAGGAGTGCCTTCACGAGACCACCGTGGAGAGCCTTGTGGAGAAGTAACAGTACGTTATTGTTCTGTGGGTCTCCCTGAAGTTGCTGGGTTGTTTGATTTTCTTTGGTTCCCTGACTGTTGTCATTATTGTTCGACATGGTTGATGCACAAAAGAAGATTAGGTAAATAAAATGGATTATCAGATTCCCGGTAACGGAACCAATTTGTTTAACCAAAAAATGAATTTTGACTAAAGCTATAATTTAGAAGAACACGGGTTACTGATAATCGCAAGAATGTATAAAAGAAGTAATTTGAATAGCCAGAATATAATTGAATAAGGCAAGTAAACCACAGATATGGTATTTTCTTCGATGTCTTACATGTGTATTCTGTCTCCTTGTAAGCTATCCGTGTATGCCTTTGCAATCATATTTGTATGTGCGCATTCATTGACCGCTCACTTCCATACCTGGATATTGGGCTTACCATAGCGTCACATACATCATACACATTGATAGATGACCCTATCCGCACAGTTCGCTTTAAACGATTGCTTTTGATCACGCCGTACATGACTCCACATACAGTATTAGGCCAAAATGTGCAATACTGTTACATATCTATCATTGAAGACAGATCTGTCACGTTGACTCTCTCA
Organism: Nicotiana attenuata; assembly: GCF_001879085.1. NCBI lineage: Eukaryota > Viridiplantae > Streptophyta > Magnoliopsida > Solanales > Solanaceae > Nicotiana > Nicotiana attenuata. The sequence goes on from NW_017678874.1 coordinate 7,924, forward strand.
ATTTTATGCTCTATCAATGAGACAGAATAACCTATGCTCAAATTCATTCCCTTGAGTTTCGATTAGTTGAACTCAAACCACTTCGTAGGTGCTGAAACAACTAATCGTTCCTGACCCGACACTCTACAGATTACTTGCCTTGAACCTATTTCTAGTAGTCGTAACTCATCTTTTAGCGTGTATCTAATATTTATATACATTCGTAAAGTAGGTCTTTATTTAAAACAAACGTACACATCAACAACATGCGAGACTAGAAACTCTTTCATCATCACAGACAGTTAAAAGAATGTCATATATCTAAAATGTTTGGTCTTGTATTGGCATATAAACTCTATTCATTTAGTATCCATTATATAAATGTATACTGGTCTTAAAAGCTATGAAACTTTTCTTATATCATCTATTAATATAAGTAAATTTAGTTTCTTATGGGTTAGTTCTTTTTTTATCATTTCAATGAATTCTTATCCTGAAGTGAAAAGCATAAATAAAGAAACAGTCTAACGTGAACCTATAAACTCATCGGAAATGATGAAGTCTTTATTATAAAATTTAATTTAAAAATATGCAGTCTTGTTACCTTTTTTTTAAAAAAAAAAAACAAAAAGACCCATTTTTGCCCCATATCCCTCCACGTTCCCACTAATTCCGCTCAGCATACTAACCCCCACGTCCTCAACGTCCCCATATCCCCTCAATCCCACGATCTCACACACACACGGATAGGCACTCTAGGATATTTTCAATACAATAGCACAACTTTTAAGAAAAGAATGCAGGAAATCTCTTTAAAAAAAAAAAAATAAAAAGAAAAGCCTTACCAATAACAGGACTCTTGGCTCTCTCTTTTCGAAAACCAATACAAATCCATCTTCTTTTCTCACTAGAGCAGCGGCCATCCCACCCTCTTTTGGACACTTACCGATAAATCGAAATCCCGGAAGATCACCCTTAAACAGTCCAAGAAACACCTCCAGGGGAACAATCCGAGGTTAAGTAAGGTCTCCCGTTCAAATCCAGCGAGGCTTTTCTTCCGGGCAGAGCTTTTCTTTCTCCAAAACTAAGGTGTCAGTATTCCGTTCTTGGTTTTCTTGGAATTCACTAGAGCCGTATATCAGAAAGAATTGTGAGCTTGTTGCTAAATCATAAATCTTGCATTGTAATACTGAAATTATATTTCATTCGTATTTATCCTTGGTTTTACTTTAATTTCAGTTGATCCGACGTTTCACAATGAATGGTTCTTGTTTAGAAAAATGAAAAAGAAGAAGTACTCATCATTTACCGTGTGCATTTAAGTAAAATATGGCAAGTTTTCTTACGTATCTTTGAGACGTACCTTTAATTTCTTGTAAGAGAGAGATCCCTACAATTGTAACAAAAAGAATAATTTTCTTTTATGTTTCTGAAGTACCCGTTTACGTGGCTTAAAGTAGCCTATACCTTTTTTTTCTTATTACTTTTCTTTTTTACACAATTGGCATGTTCAAAATCAATAAGCATTTAATATTTGATCATAGAGACTTTTATTCTGGTTCGAATAGGATTTGATCTATTATTGGTGCCAATCTAAAAGGCGGTATTTAGGCCCAAAAGGATCAAGTTTTGGTAAGGTTATATTGTTACACTTGCCGATTAAATAAGATTAAATAGACTGGCCACTTTCTTAACAATTAAATTGCAGATTTTTAGGATGTGTAATTACCCATTTCTTATAACCAAATGATATTAATATAATTTCAAAATATAGAATGATAATAAGTTGGTAGTTGTAAATAGTTTTCACAAGTTAGTAATATAATTGGCCTTGTAAATAATCTTTAAGTGGGAATCTTATACTATTTCCCAACAATGTCATATCCATAATTCATCATCCCACAATAATCTCAAGCTTAGAAAAATAATAATGAACACCAATAGTATACTTTTATGCGCGCTTTTAATTTATTATTGTGATTGTGTACACGTACGCGTGACATGGTTGAAGCGTCGATTTTCAAAATAAAAGTAAGGTACACGTTCGCGTGACTTTGGTCAAATAATTTTAATAATAATAAAGTGTTATTAATTATGGACACGTACGCGTGATATGATTTTTGACGCGCAAACAAAAAGAGTACACGTACGTGTGACTCGTTTTCAAGATAATTTCATAATCACGATAGTAATTAGGAGCGGTTAAAAGGTAAAGTACACATAGGTTCTAAAATACGTCATTAAATAATTTAATTAAGCCAAGAAATAATCACTAAGCGACCGTGCTAGAACCACGGAACCCGGGAATGCCTAACACCTTCTCCCGGGTTAACAGAATTCCTTACCTAGAAGTTCTGGTTCGCAGACTCTTCAAAAAATAAAACTTCCTCGATTTGGGATTTAAAATAAACCGGTGACTTGGGACACCATAATTTATTCCAAGTGGCGACTTTGATCAATAATTAATCCCATTTCGAATAATATCACTTTAATTGAAAAAACTCCCTTATATAGTGCCTCGTCGGGTGGTGTAAAAAAGGAGATGTGACAGGTGCGGGCGTTGAATCCTTTAAATAACCGCTCGTGCCTCTTCCTTTGCTTTTGCTCGCATCTATTACTACTCGTGCCTTTTGGCTAACTGCAACTCTTTAACTGTTTGACCAGCCCACCTGTCATGATACGTCATCTTCACACTTTTTTAATATGTAAACTCAATTTTCCCAATACAATAGCTAGTCTGTAAACCAAAAGTTCTACATTGATTGACCTATCATATAATGAATAAAAAGACAACCAAAAAAATCAGGTCCAAAAATATTTTTCACTTTTTTTTAGAAGTATTTCTCCCAAAAATAAAAAAATAAAAAAATAAAATCCAAAAAATATTTCTTTCTTGCGAAAATTACCAAAAATGGAAATCCAAAAATATTTTCTTTCTTGTTTAGAAGTCTTTCCTTCGAAAATTTTAAATAAAAAAAAGAGATAGAGAATTCAAAGTTCAAAAATATTTTTCTTGTTAGGAGCTTTTACGATTAGATTTTTTTTAAAGTAAACAAAAAAAAAGAGTTAGTTTATTTATTATTCTTGATCTTCCCGAACTACGCAAGATCTGATTCATGTCTCCACATGATACGTAGGCAACCTACATCAGGTCCGATCAAATCATTTTGAAAAAAAAGAAATAAATAAAGTGGTAAAAAAAAAAGAGAAAAAAAAAAGAAAGAGTGTTTATTCTAACATGCTTGTTGTTTTGAAATAAAAGCTAGTTAAAGGTGGTCGGTTTGTTGGTTTGCAATGGCGAGTCACGCAAACAATCCAAAATCCCTCGGAAGTAAAAGCATCTTCTCAACAAATGGAAGAAGCACCACTGTTGTTGATCCAAGGTCACGAAAAGGCAAGTAGGCAAGTTGAGGGTGAAAAATAAAAAAAAATGAAGGCAAATGTGGGGTTGACTTTACCAGATCTGAGCAATAGGACATTGCCTGCTCGGGATGATTTGATGATGGGGAATTTGATCCAGCATTGAAAGCCATAATAGACATTGCCGCGGCAAAAGACAAACAAAAAAACGGGCGCCAACCCAGAAACTTTCATCAGACGGGAGTCTCGATAGCCGGTCTTGCTATCTCTTCTGCCTTTCGAGTTATTTCAGTGTGTCATCCAAATATTTTTACTTTACTGTCTTACATTCTGATGTAAACCCTTCTATATTTTTTTAAAAAATATTCAAATAAATGAAATCAATATTTCATCATCCATGAATGTCTCATTTCTTAATCTTGTCACCTTTCTTATTCTCTTGTCAGTTCTATAAATGTAGATTTTAATAACATGACATGCTTGCGGACTTCATGCCCAGATCCTAAAACATTGTCAGATTTCGAAATAATGAATCAAGAAGCAGAATGTGTTGAAGATAAGGAGTGTAAGAAAATAAACAGAGAATTGGAACAGTAAGCCTAAATCAAATTCAAATGAAGCCGCCCTTACTTGATTGGTTTATGGGACTGAAGCCGTGATACCAGTAGAAGTTTAAATTCCTTCCCTTCGGATCATTCTTGAAGCCGAGATCGAGGTGAAAATTGAGTCAAGACCCGATTGAAACATTGTCTTTGATATGGAAAGTGATTGGCTGGAGGCCACCATGGGCAGTTGTACAACAAAGAATGGCCCATGCTTACAAGAAGAAAGTACGGCCCAAGAAATTTGAAGTGGGGCAACTCGTCCTAAGACATATTCTCCCGCACCATGAAGAAGCTAAGGAAAAATTTGCTCCAAAATGCAAAGGTCCATACATTGTAACAAGAGTATTGCCAAATGGAGCATTGTATTTGGGAGACATCGAAGGAAATGTCCCCGAAACAACAGTCAAATCAGATACAGCAGAAGGTACTATGTTTGACTCACTACTCGGTGTTAACATTATTTGATTGGGATGACGAAGGCTTTCTTTCTCACTACCCAAATACCATCAACCCTTTTGCAAACCCTTTGAGCCGGTTCTCTCTCTTTGATTACCCTCTTTGGAATCTGAAAGTTATTATTAAAAAATGACAAAGAGAAGAAAGAAAAGAAAAAAAAACAACAAAAAAATCAAAAAAAAATGCAAAAGAAAACTAAAATGAAAAAAAAAAAAAAATCAAAAACAAAGTTTCCTGAACTACGTTCGACTTGATTCCGAAAGGATACGTAGGCAGCCTCTCTCTAAGGTTCAGTCACACTAAAATAAAAATCCAAATTACCCAAAAAGTGAAACTGGGTAGATATTATAATGTTTTGGCAATGGTTTTGCCTGAAAGGTTCCAATGTTGTAATTCAATCCAAATTCTTTTTACCCAAATCCTTTCAAGTCCTTCCGATCAATCGGCGAGAATGTTTATAGAATTAGAGTATACAATCGTCTGGGTCTGATACAATCAAAATGAGAGAAATAAAATGAGAGATTCTTATTGGTGAAAACCTTCGGGCACCGTAAGGCGATGGTAAGTAGAGAAATTGAAATGAGCGAGTCTTGTTAGTGAAAACCCGCAAAGGGCACTATAAGACGATGGCGAGAAGAGAAAAAAGAGAGATCGGCTAGTGAAAACCCGCAAAGGGCACTGTTGATCGAAAAGAGGATCCACGCAGCCATAGCATCAACACAATCATGATCAAGGTTTCCTGCTTTCAAGTCAAAAATTGTGATAAGTTTCTGAGAATCAGACGGTTTATACAGATCAGGCATCCAGTCCAAAAGACATGTCATCTTCATTAAAGTCTGCATGTACTCCCATATAAGTCCGTATTTTTGTTCCCTGAAAGGGACACCTCTTGTTCTAAACTCATTCTCTATTGCATTTTTTATTCTTTGAATCCCTTTCGGTCTAACTTTATTCCAAAACTAAGGCAAAGAAAGGATAGCTAGACCAATTTACAGGGTTCTCGTTTGAAGCGAGTTGATATATTCAAAAGGCGCTCAGCCTCGACAAGGGCATCAAATCAACCCTGACTGGCCATGATTGACAGATGCTTTGAAATGGAAAACTTTGAAAGAAGTCAAAAGCAAAATGCTCACAAAGGCAACATAAAGTTGAAAAAGGTTAAGTACCGTCATGGCAAAGTTTGAAAAAGCCAAAGGTTCTCCAGAGTCAGAAATTGCAGTTGGTATTAAGGAAATTATCAGTTGCAGTTGAAATCATTAAAGAAGATGAGCCGAGATCAAGAGATTGAAATAATCAAGGCCACAAACCGACCTCCATTTCAAAAACTAAGAAATCTTTCTTTGTTCAGAACAAGAACAGAACAATTTTAAGAAATAGTTTGTGAAAACACGAACATCACCAAGTGAAGTTCTAGAATCCTTGATTTTTTCCAACATACATGTAAACATGCCATTTTTAGTTTCATTATATGTAATCAATACCCTATCTTCAATACAGGGTACTACATCCCCTGGTTGCCTTACTTCTTGTTGCAAACATAGGGTACGACAACCCCTAGTTGCATTTCAGAGTGCCACGAGCCTCATCTTATTTCCAACACAGGGTACTACATCCCCTGGTTGCCTTACTTCTTGTTGCAAACATAGGGTACGACAT
>NW_017678874.1:13985-19434 GCF_001879085.1 Nicotiana attenuata
TACTTTCGTATATAACGTATATCAAAACTGATATACAAAACTTTGTTCTCATAAGCAATTGTTTAGCTATTAAGTGGAAGCACTCAATAAATCATTTTGCTAAACCAGCTGTGATGTAGACCAACTTATCAAGATGAACTTCTTGAATAGAAAATCTGGAATATGCTCTAAATTAAATTATTGAGCAAGTTACCTCGCAAACACCATGTTGCGGGTTAATAATAATCGCACATGTAACCATCTCATAGATGCATCTTATGTGGTATACATGGCAGGTGAATGGGCCCGTATTCACCTTTGATATTTTCAGTATTTATGGGATTCAATCCCAATTTTAGTTGATCTATTAATTAATGAGAACAAGCAATATAAGAGAATTCGTAAAGAACTTTCTAGTTCTTTAATATTTACCCATGTGAATTCTCTTTTATTTTTGCACATCATGCTTGAATTAATATGGCTAAACCAATTATGCCAACTGGATAAATTATCAATATTGATAAACTTCAGGTTTACACCATGACGTGTGCAATTATCAATAAACTCCAAGTTTATTATGATATGGGTTTTTATATCAATAAATATCCACTTCATTGTGGTGTTCTTTTATTTATGTAGTACAAATTGGAGAATAAAGCGGGTAGCTTTTCACATACATATTACCCCGCTACAAGTTGTAGTAATAGAAGATATTAAATCTTTCCTTTATTTATAGTCTCAATATAATCAACCGCTTTCGCGTATACTTTGGAAACTGAATAAGTTTCTTTGAGACTTACTACAACACAATACCTTATTGGTAATTAATTGTGTTTCTCCAAAATAGTATAATTGGCTCTTCCAGAGCTCTCAATTAATTTTGTAGTACCACATATTCATCAACACCAATATCTCTTTTAATGAGAAAGTTATACCATTATGGTTATGGTCAAAATTATATGCAAGATCTGTTTCTTGCATTACCGTTGTCTTTTAACAATCACAATGCCAAAATATTTTGGCGTACAATAGGTATGTGACCAATGACCATTCATGCCATAATAATGACATTATTTTCTTATATCATCTCAAACCTCCTTTTAGAGGCGAGTATGGTATATACCACTAGCACGCTCATATTCTTCCAAAAATGAATATGTATTCTTAAATCAGATGTTGTCACATTCACATCATGAATAGACCATAATCATCTATATGTGCTTTATAAAATCTCATGTCAAATCGATGACAAGTATTTTCACAAGTGGGGGATTATTTTGAGAATCCTTATTATTCTCATTATCACAATGATGACGATTATAATTTCGTCTATTGCCCCGTCCACATCCATTGATACATTCATAGTGATAATTTTGTCTTCTTTCAGACTTATCACATACTGCTATCACATTCTCTTAAGGGAATGAGAATGGAGCAAATTCAATGGGACGGGGTTTCACTTTTTGTGCCAATAATCATACATGAATTTGATCATGGCAAGACATAGAAACTTTTACCACTTCAGGTGGTTATGATTTCTTATAAACTCCACTAGAGTTCTAATCAAACTTTGTTGTCTTTGCTTGTATTTAAAATCAAAGTATAGAATAAAAGATAAAAATACGGTAAAATACTTACCTTAAATCCAGAATTTAATCATGAAGGAAGTTCATGGAATAATTGACAATCATTATGCTCAATCCCAAAGCTTCTACTCAATTGGTTAGAGTGTCGTGCTGATAACGTGTTATAAAATAATAAAAGAAGAAGAACACTATTGTAGAGAAAAGTAGAGAGAGAGGATTCTTATTGATTTGGAGTGAATTACAATGGAATAGAACCTCTCTATTTATAGGGAGATGGTGGCTTAGCCACCAAGCAATGAACCCTAGAATCTCTCTAAATATAGACATTCACTATAAATATAATTGTATTTATAACAGATTTTACTTTATTTTTTTTTAAAAAAAAGCCATAACCCCATTTTCCCCATATCCCTCGCGTTCCCAATTCCCTCACAACTAACCCCCACTCCTCACATCCCATATCCCCTCAATCCCACGATCTCACACACACACGGATAGGCACTCTAGGATTTTCAATACAAATAGCACACTTTTAAGAAAAGAATGGAGGAAATCTTCTTTTAAAAAAAAAAAAGCCTTGCCAATAACGGACTTGGCTCTCTCTTTCACAACCAAATATCAATATCCATCTTCTTTCTCACTAGAGCAGCGGCCATCCCACCCCTTCTGGACTAAAATCAATCCCGAAGATCACCCTTAAACAGTCCAAAAACACTCAGAAACAATCGAGGTTAAGTAAGGTCTCCGTTCAAATTCCAGCGAGGTTTTTCCGGCAAGTTTTCTTTCTCAAACTAAGGTTAGATTCCGTTCTTGTTTTCTTGGAATTCACTAGAGCCGTAATCAAAAATTGTGACTTGTTGTAAATGCATAATCTTGCATTGTAATACTGAAATTATATTTATTATTCTTTGAAATTGGTTGACTTTAATTTCAGTTACGATTCACAAAGATGGTTCTGTTTAGAAAAATGAAAAGAGAAGTATTTCTTTTACCTGTGCATAAGTAAATTATGCAATTTCAGTCATCTTTGGAGTACTTTATTTTTGTAAGAAGAGAATCCCTACAATTGTAACAAAAAGATAATTTTTCTTTATGTTTCTTGAAGTACGTTAGTGCTTAAAGTAGCCTATACCTTTTTTTTCTTATTACATTTTTTTTTAACAAATTGCATGTTCAAAAAATAGCATTTAATATTTGATCCATGAGATTTATTTGGGTTCGAATAGGATTTGATTTTATTGGTGCATTAAAAAGGGGTATTAGGCCCAAAAGGATAAGTTTGTAGGTTATATCGTTACATTGCCGATTAAATAAATTTATAGACTTGCCTACTTTCTTAACAATAAATTGCAGATTTTTAGGAGTGTAATTACCCATTTTTTATAACCAAATGATATTAATATAATTTCAAGATATAGAATGATAATAAGTTGGTAGTTGTAAATAATTTTCACAAGTTAGTAATATAATTGGCCTTGTAAATAATCTTTAAGTGGGAATCTTATACTATTTTCCAACAATGTCATATCCATAATTCATCACCCCACAATAATCTCAAGCTTAGAAAAATAATAATGAACACCAGTAGTATACTTTTATGCGCGCTTTTAATTTATTATTGTGATTGTGTACACGTACGCGTGACATGGTTGAAGCGTCGATTTTCAAAATAAAAGTAAGGTACACGTTCGCGTGACTTTGGTCAAATAATTTTAATAATAATAAAGTGTTATTAATTATGGACACGTACGCGTGACATGATTTTTGACGCGCAAACAAAAAGAGTACACGTACGTGTGACTCGTTTTCAAGATAATTTCATAATCACGATAGTAATTAGGAGCGGTTAAAAGGTAAAGTACACATAGGTTCTAAAATACGTCATTAAATAATTTAATTAAGCCAAGTAATAATCACTAAGCGACCGTGCTAGAACCACGGAACCCGGGAATGCCTAACACCTTCTCCCGGGTTAACAGAATTCCTTACCTAGAAGTTCTGGTTCGCAGACTCTTCAAAAAATAAAACTTTCTCGATTTGGGATTTAAAATAAACCGGTGACTTGGGACACCATAATTTATTCCAAGTGGCGACTCTGATCAATAATTAATCCCATTTCGAATAATGTCACTTTAATTGAAAAAACTCTCTTATATACTGCCTCGTCGGGTGGTGTAAAAAAGGAGGTGTGACAGGTGCGGGCGCTGAATCCTTTAAATAACCGCTCGTGCCTCTTCCTTTGCTTTTGCTCGCATCTATTACTACTCGTGCCTTTTGGCTAACTGCAACTCTTTGACTGTTTGACCAGCCCACGTGTCATGACACGTCATCTTCACACTTTTTTAATATATAAACTCAATTTTTCCCAATACAATAGCTAGTCTGTAAACCAAAAGTTCTACATTGATTGACCTATCATATAATGAATAAAAAGACAACCAAAAAAACCAGGTCCAACGACCTTTCTTTTTAATTTTCTTGGACCTGGACTATCCATCTTGGGACAAATTTTCTTTTAAATACATTAACTAGAGTAACCTAAGAATTGAATGTGAGTGGGTTTAATTTGGATAAGAATGTGATTTTTTTGATCAGTCGATAGTGCTCGGGGAATTGTATAAGTTATCTTTTTTCTACGGGGAGAATATGGAGGCGTTATCAAACTATTATATTTTGCCTATGAAACTGTAGGGGTTATATCAATAATAATACCACTACGCTAGATCATGCCTAAAAGAGAGAGTGGTTAGGGCCTATGTTCCGGAAAATTGACAGGACAGCTTGCTGAAATTGTGGAGTATAAGTGTCCGCGCACTCCTATAATGTACGGAAAAAGAAAAATTCATAGCTCCAACAGTTATGTCTAAAAGCAATGTAGAAGATAGATTGAAGTATTGCAAAGGGCGTGCTGGAATTTTTTTTATTCCTATAGGTAGGGTGTACATGGATCGGGTTGGTTCGGTTTTAAAAACCAAACCGAATCGACTATATCGGTTTGGATTGGTTCGGTTTTGTCGGGTTTTTCGGGTTCTCGGGTTATTTGTTACATGAATATTATTTCAATGTTACTTTGTTAAAATTATAGATAAAGCTTCGATAAGTGAATATATGTTTAGTAAATATGGAAAATATTGACAAACATATGATCTATTAAAATATTCTAATGGGAGAATTTTTTTAGTAACACATGATAGTTATTTTCTTAGTCGTCTAACAATAATTTTTCGTTAATTTACGCTTTCAAGGTTAATACATGAGAGGATCCCAAATATTTCTACATTTCCTAAAGAAAATTCACTATAAAGTCTTAAAAATATAAATAAAATTTATATATTTATATGTCGGCTTGGTTCGAGTTTTTTTACTCAATACCAAACCAAGTCAAACCAAACCTAGTCGGGTTTTTTAATCGGTTTGGTTTGATCTTTCGGTTTGGTGCAGTTTTCCGGTTCGGTTTGAACACCCCTACCTATAGGTCTCAATTTTGAGTGTTAAAAATGAAATTCTTTTAGTAGTAGACGCTTTCATCACTTTAATAGTTTTATTCGAAATGAATTCAAATTAAATAGGCCAATAAAATTTCGAATATCGAATGCTAAAAAAATTAGAGTACTAGAGAAAGTCAGTAGGAAAGCTCAGTTCGAATTCTAAAAGTTCGATAAATTCTTTAAAAAGAACGCCATTTAATCATTGCAGGGAATGAAATAACAAATTATGATTGTATTGGGGAAAATTGTATTTATATGGTGATGTGTCATGGCACGTAGACTGACCAAGCAGTTAAAGAATTAAGGTTGGTTAACAGATACGAGCAACAACAGACACGAGCAACGATAGATACGAGCAAGTTAAATGAAGAAGGTACGAGCAGTCATACAAATAAT
>NW_017678875.1:0-334 GCF_001879085.1 Nicotiana attenuata
ATGCCTCGAGCTCACTGTTACGGGTGACGGCCTTCATAATGTCCTCATCTCGCTTCCTCAATTCCTCGACCTTACGCGCCAATTGATCCTCCCTCTGTTTAAGCCCTTCGCGGAACAGTTGGAAGTCAGGATCCTGATTGTAGATGTCAGCCATCGTACGATGCTTAGTACGATATTCTTGATATTTAGAAGACATCTTTCCATAGATGGCCGTCCTCCTCCTTTCCCGTCGCTCGCGCTCGATCTCCATGATAAGGTCTGGCACAACAAGTAAAGTTAAAACAAAGACATGACCAAAATGACTAACGACCAAAACCCAAACGAAAAAAACGGA
>NW_017678875.1:2836-5624 GCF_001879085.1 Nicotiana attenuata
ACAATGCGCGATCCTATCCAAACACTGTTACACATGAAACACCTCAAGTCACTATGCTCAAAATCGACAGCCACGCACAATTTGATGCCTGGAACCAAAGCAATTCATTACAGCCACAGTGAAACAAACAACATACGCCATGCAACCCGATAGGTCATAACCAATACTCCATTTACCGAGCAACACCCAATCACTCTTCCCGCTCGACTCTCACTATGAATCCCCAATAGAACCGCACCACATGTGCCCATAACCAACAAATCATAACGTCTCACAACACCGAAAAGCAACTCATAGCTCTCCTCAGATCACTAACAAGCTCAATAACGATCGAATCAACCTATCCCTCAACAATACAATTCGGGGCCAACCAAGCCAACTCAAGCTAAACACGTATCCACATCGGCCTACCAACGAACCCATTACCAAGAAAGCCTGAAGCTGCTCCTTCCACTACTATAACTCCTGCCGGAGCCGTACGATACGGTGCCCGGCACCAAATCAATATCGAAATCCACAACCTCGTCCGGCGACATGCCCGGCCACAAAAAACGCATCCGAAAAGTCCCTTAACACCGGAACGGAACCAATGGTAGGAACCTCTGCGCTGACATCCATCACGAAGGCCCAATTAAGAAAAGCAATCCTTCCCAACCGTGCACTGGGTCTTTGAAATATAAACCACTCTGCAAGAACATAATCCAATGCACCTCGCCACTCAACCCGTGGCATTTCCGGCATAGCCCGCAGCGCAATAGTTCAGCATCACCTAACACTAAGACAACCGGTTTGAATTTCAACATCACATCCAAAATCTAACATACCAGCAAATAAAGATCCACTCGAGCCTCCAAATCCCGATTGCCGCTAAACGGTGCCGAATACACACGATCCACAACCACGACATAGCCTGTACATGAGAACTCCCAGTCTCCAACTCCATATAGCACACGAATCATCATACCTGATCCCAATTTTTGCCGTCCGAACGCATACCACACCTTAAATACCCCATCACTCCATGATAAATACTTTAAAATTTTCCTGTGCCACCAAGCAAACCCGGATACCACCAGTTGGTCCAACAAGTAAATGCCGCAGTACTACCGAAGTATCATCAGTTTAATCACATTACCCTTTTTCTGAGACATATACTCTCGTCAAATCACTTCCAATTAGCAGTACCATTTCCTTGATTATCTGAGGCTACCCGTTGCTTAAGAGTTTTATGAACTTCCTTTCAGAACTGAACTGTAACCTAGCACACGCAAATCTTGATCCTCCACTACATACCGCATATACCATACCATCCTAGTATAACATGAGAACTTCATCTCCCTTCCGAGCCACAAAAAGTATACACCTCCAAAACGCGGTAAAGACCGTCAAAAACTCTCCGAATTCCGTTTGCACAAATTAAACTGCCAAGACTGAATCCTTCTAACTAGACCAAGCTAAGCAAGCCATCAAAACCTAAGAGCAGTGCTGCAGAATACCTGTAAGAACTCATTACCTCGAACACATACAAAGAATTAATCATATCCTTTCCATACCGATTCGGTCTACTATCAAGCTACTCCATCCATCTAAATTTCCTTCTGATTCATTTTCAACTTGATGCTCCCTCTTGCTGTAGTACCACAATCTCTCAATCCCAGGCTCACTACACGAGACCCAAGCACAAGACCACACTGTCTAATACCCATAAGCCGCTGAATACTCTCTCAAATATTACCAGAAATACCACGCTCCCGAATACTTTAATCTGAAGAACTCCCTGCGGATCCGAATCCGTTACCTTTACTTTCCCGATACTGATACATAGAACCCCATAATTAACATAGAAATACCACAAATCTGAACCTCTTCCAATGAAAACACAGTTTCTAACCACACATGCAACTTTAAAATACCCGATTGTTTCCTGCAGAATCTTGAACACATTAGAACCATTCTCGAAAGTCATTCACTCTTATTCAAACTACAAATTACCTGACCTAACGAACAGGACCACCCGTGCCTCATTGGCACTCCGATGCCGCAAAATGAAATCCTCACCCTAATATAACCACGCAACTTCCCGCTCTATGCGTCGAGCATTCTTTACCAACAACAACTTAAGACATCCTGTGATTCTCTCTCCCCATGAAGCATAATGTAACCTTTGTCAAAATTCTCCTTTACTCTAGCCATAGCTAATTCACTCGCATACCCCAAACTGGAACCAGCATAGCACCTAACCGTGCAATCAGCTGCTCACAGCAGACTCCCCCACTTGGCTCGAAGCCATAGATCAACATACGCTCAATAACTCATAACACTTCTACTCTATTGATGCCGCAATACCATAGTGAGATTAAACTCAAATAATTTGTGAGCTTGTGAAAACACAGATCATCTAGTATTGTAAATCTTCTGCAATTCTCGCATTCATCCCTGCAACAGCTAAGCCCACTCTCTTAGGCGACCCGAAATCTCAAATTTCCAACACGTACTTTTCACTTGCACATGAGATCTCCTAACATACACATAAGGATCACACCACTTTAGAACACTCCGCAGGAGATAACCCACCTGTTTCGCCTCAATATAACATTTCTGTATACCTTCCACCGTCATACACATTACACAGTTACTTAGTCTTCCTGAGTCTGAACTCATACCGCAACATGAAATTTACTTCACTCCCAACCTAGGAGACATGAAAAGATTCTTGACGTCGCCCACTAACTCGGGGCTACACATCCGGTCACAATGGAAAACTCAAACAACTTATAGTTTCCATCTA
>NW_017678875.1:8158-9159 GCF_001879085.1 Nicotiana attenuata
CCAAGCCCTAGTTTCCTTCAATTTAGCTAAATTCTCAAGAATTTCAAGGATAATTCCACAATATAATCGTGTTTTTAACTCATAAAACTTACCTCCAGTCAAACTCCTTCGAATCCCCCTTCAAATGCTCCCAAGTAGCTCCCACAATGCTCAAAAATGGTGAAAATTAACTTAGCCTCGCGGAACAAAAATGATTTAAAAGAACCCTTCTCTGAACAGACCTTTTCCGCTTCTGCGGTTAAATAACCGCTTCCGCGACACCGCTTCTGCGGCAAAAGTTCTGCTTCTGGGGATATCACTAAGGCCCCCAGGAACCGCTTCTGCGACTCAAATTCCGCATTAGCGGTACCGCTTCTGCGGTCAACCTCCCGCTTCTGCGGAAGTCCAAAGTCCAAATCTCGCTTCTGCGGCCTCCCTTTCGCACATGCGTCCTTGCTTCTGCGGTCCAAGTTCCGCAGAAGCGGAAATACCAGAAGCAGCACATTTTTCCCTTTTCACAAATTCAAAACTTCCCGTTAGCCATCCGAAATCTCCCCGAGGCCCCCGGGACCTCAACCAAAAGCACCAACACATCCTAAAACATCATTCAAACTTGTTCCAATCATCAAAACACCTCAAACAACACCAAAACCATCAAATTACATCGGATTCAAGCCTAAGTTCTCCTAAAACTTCCGAAACACGCATTCGATCAAAAACCCAACCAAATCACCTCTGAATGACCTGAAATTTTGCACACACATCCCAAATCACATAACGAAGCTACAGCAACTCTCTGAATTCCATTCCGACCCTTGGATCAAAATCTCACCTATCAACCGGAATTCGCCAAAATACTAACTTTGCCAATTCAAGCCTAATTCTACTCCTGACCTCCAAAATCAATTCCGATCACGCTCCTAAGTCACAAATCACCTAACGAAGCTAACCAAATCATAAAAACTCCGATCCGAGCTCATATACAAATAAGTCAACTCTTGGTCAAACCTTTCAAATTCAAA
>NW_017678875.1:13245-14036 GCF_001879085.1 Nicotiana attenuata
TTCCAAGCCGCGTCTGATGTGATGGGTACTGTTGCTCCAAGAGTTTGACTTGGAGATCTAAGATAGGAAGGGCACTCGCAGATAATCTATCTCGACTTGAGAGACCTCCGGTTGAAACAGTTGAAATAAGGGAAGAATTCCCTGATGAGCAGATTTTCTCCATTGCTGCGGTCTCTGAAAAGCCGCCTTGGTATGCTGATGTAGCCAACTTTTTGGCTAGTGGATGGTTGCCTCGTGACCTCTCCCGTGATCAAAGAAGGAAGCTTCAAGGTGAGGTAAAAAGTTATTTTTGGAATGACCCTTTCTTGTTTAAATTGTGTGCAGATGGTATGATTCGAAGATGTGTGCCTGAAGGAGAGATGGCAAGCCTTATGTCTCATTGCCATGATGGAGCAGCTGGAGGACACCATGGTGGAAATCCCACTACAACAAATGTCATGGAAGCCGGTTTCTATTGGCCTACCTTGTACAAAGACGCACAGGCGTACGTAGCTGCATGTGACAAGTGTCAAGGGCAGGTAATATTAGCAAAAGGGATGAAATAACTCTTAACTCCATTCTGGTATGTGAAATTTTTGACGTTTGGGGCATTGACTTCATGGGTCCGTTCCAAGCCGCGTCTGATGTGATGGGTACTGTTGCTCCAAGAGTTTGACTTGGAGATCTAAGATAGGAAGGGCACTCGCAGATAATCTATCTCGACTTGAGAGGCCTCCGGTTGAAACAGTTGAAATAAGGGAAGAATTCCCTGATGAGCAGATTTTCTCCATTGCTGCGGTCTCCGAAGGCCG
>NW_017678875.1:14497-19420 GCF_001879085.1 Nicotiana attenuata
AAGCTTTCAACTGAAACTGTTCTTTCAAATTCATTCCAAATTTTTCCTGAAACCCAAAACCAACGATCTACGTTAGTCACAATACATAACACGGGGCAAGTCATGCCCGAGAACTGGCGATCAAAGTGCAAAATCTCGAAACGACCGGTCGGGTCGTTACAATTTTGGTGTCGTTGCCCGGTATTAGCAATCAGTAGTGTTTAAAATAGTTTTAGTACTAATTCAGGAACCAATTTTTTCTTTAGTGTATTCATGTTTTCTCAGTTGTTTACATGATGCAGGGTTGATTTGTATGACCCTTTCTTCTTCAAAGGAAGTGATAGCCTATGAACCAGAGTTGGAGAAACACCTACGACAACTGAGAATTAACAGGGAATTTCATGGGCCATACTTCGACTCAAGATAACATGGCAAACCAAGAGACTGATGGAGTAGACTTAGTTGCAAGAGAATCAACACAACAAGAAGCTGCACGAATAGCAGCTGAAGCAACCTCCGGTTGCTGAGGAGATTGTCAAAGATGTTGGGGGTCGAAGATTCACTCTAAACCGACCTTTGGTAAAGACCAGTTCGAGAATGCAGTACCCAGGTCTGGAATATCATTGGGTGACTATGCCAGACCAGTCTACAATAAAGGACTGTCAAGTGTCAGACCTCCACCCATAGCAGCAAACAACTTCGAGTTGAAGCAAGACTTGCTTCAAACCATCCAAAACAATTGCATCTTCAGAGGGAAGGTGAATGAAGATCCAAACACTCACTTGATGGATTTTGAAGAAATCATGAACACATTCTAGTACAATGGAGTATCAAAATATGCGGTACAATTGAGGGCATTCCCCTTTTCATTGAAAGATGATGCGAAACACTGGCTTCGTAGCTTACCCATAGGGTCGATCAGGACATGGGAAGAGATGACCAAAAAGTTTCTTGACAAGTACTTCTCAGCTGCAAAAATTAGGGAAATTTCATAAGGGAAATCCACAATTTCTGCCAGAAGGAGACAGAAACGGGTTTCGAAGCTTGGGAAAGATTAAAGGAGATAGTCAGAAAGTGTCAGCACAATGGAATTGATTTGTGGATGCAAAGGTTGTCTTAATCCTTGATGAATTATCTAAGGATGCTAACCAATGGCCTGCTGAGAGTAATGACAGAAGAAAATCAGTTGGGATTCACTAAGTGGACTCTAACACATCCATGCAAGCCTAGTCAGACACTATGGCCATGGAGATAAGAATCTGACATTGGCCAAGGTACAAAGTGAGCGGTAAGCAGCATGTAACTTTTGTGGAATGGGGCACCCTACACATAAATGTCAAGCTTCAGTTTAGGAAGTCAACATTGTGGGGAACTATAATAGAGGAAACTACCAAGGTGGGAACAACTATAATGTTATGGGTCAAAGACATCCAGGTTTTTCGTGGAGTTCACCTAGTAGGAGTTCGAACTCATGGCAGTAAAATAATCCCACACCCTAGGGTCAAGGACCACCAGGTTTTCAGAACCAGCAGAGGTAACAATACCAGCCATAACAGTTAAATCAATCTAGTATGAAAGATCTCATGAAGGCATTTATCAACAAATCAGATGAAAAATTTGAGACTCAGGGCACAACCATCCGGAATTTAGAAAGACAATTGGGACATATTGCAAATTTGTTATATAAGAGGGCTCCTGGGACTCTACCCTCTGACACTGAAAAGAACCCAAAGGTAACAATGAAGTTGTATCTTTGAGAAGTGGCAAAACATTGACTGACCCAGTGGCGAAAGCTTGACCCGAGGTGGTGAACAAATAGACTGAGACACCGGAAGTGAAAAATAGTGAAGAGCAGAAAGGCCAGAGTAGTAGGGTACAAAAGAAGATTGAAAAAAGTCGACATATGCCAGCTCTACCATTCCCTCAAAAGATGAAGCGGGAAAAACTTGAGAAATATTTTGGACGGTTCTTGGAGATGCTCAAGCAACTTTATGCGAACATTTCCTTCGCAGAGGTACTCACTCGGATGCCTGCTTATGCAAAGTTCTTGAAGGAAATCCTGTCCAGCAAGAGAAAATTGGAGGAGACACAGTGGTCAAGCTGAATGCCTATTGTAGTGCCATATGGAAAAATAAAATTCCCCAAAAGTGTGGGGACCCAGGAAGCTTCACCATACCATGCTCATTGGGTAGTGAGAAATTCGACAAGTCCCTCTGTAATTCTGGTGAGTCTATAAATCTAATGCCTTTGTCCATGTTCAAGAAACTGGAAGGGGAGATTAGAATGATCAAATCAATACCAGTGTCCCTACAACTGGCCGACCAAACCACCATTTTTTGATGAAATCATTGAGGATATTCTAGTTCGGGTGGACAAGTTTGTGTCCCCCGTAGACTTTATTGTGGTGAATATGGAGGTGAACAAAAAGGTTCCTCTGATTCTAGGGAGGCCATTTTTATGTGCAGGCAGAGCTATCCTTGATATCTACGAGGGGCAGTCTATGCTCAGAGTGGGCAATAAGAAAGTGGTGTTCCAGATGAAGAGGATAATGAAATACCCTAGTGATGAGGTGTCTGCCTACTCGTGCTTCAAGCTAGATGTTGTTGGGGAATTGGATGAAGAATACAAGTTTGAAAAGCTTGTGGGAGATACTCTATAGAGGTGTATTACTTAGTCTAGCACAGTGGAGGATGAAGATCCTGAAATAAAGAAAGAGGCTGAAGCTATTGAAACTGAGGATCAAGTGGTTGATGAGGAGAAACTAAAAGAGGAGGCTTCTAAGCTTAGTGTGGAATTGAAAGTCCTCCCTACTCACTTGAAATATACTTTTCTTGAAACTAATAATTTCCTGTGATTATTTCTACTTACTTGACAGGTACACAGGAGAAAAAGCTGGTGGAGTTGCTGAAAAGGGATAAGAAGGCCATTGGCTGAAGTATAAATAATATTCAAGAAATCAGTCCAGCCATTTGCATGCACAAAATTCTGCTGAAAGAAAATAGCAAGCCAGTAGTGCAACCCCAACACAAGTTGAATAAAATTTGGAGGAGGTAGTTCATAAGGAGATCGTTAAATTGTTAGATGCGGGAGTGATTTTCCCCATCTCTGATAGCCAATGGATTAGTCCAGTGCAAGTTGTACCTAATAAGGGGGCATGACAGTGGTGAAGAATGAAGACAATAAATTGATCCCAACAAGAACAGTCACGGGGTGGAGAGTGTGCATTCATTATAGAAGGCTGAATGATGCAACAAGGAAGGACCACTTTCCACTTCCTTTCATTGATCAGATGCTCGAGAAAGTGGCTGGACATGGATGCTATTGTTTCTTGGACGGGTACTCAAGCTAGAATCAGATACCCATTGCCCAGAAGATGTTGAGAAGACCACAATCACTTGCCCGTCAGGTATTTTTGCTTACAGGAGGATGCCATTTGGGTTGTGTAATGCACCTACCACTTTTTAGAGGTGCATGATGTCTATATTATCCGATTTAAATGGGAGGTTTCTATAGGTATTCATGGATGACTTCACCCTCTTTGGTGATGACTTTGAGGATTGCTTGAAGAATTTGGAGGTTGTGCTTGAATTTGTGAAGCCATCCACTTGGTTCTTAATTGGGAGAAGTACCACTTCATGGTGAAAGAGGGAATTGTCCTAGTCACAAAGTGACTACACATGGCATCGAAGTTGATAGAGCTAAGGATGATGTAATTTCTAGGCTCCCCCCACCGACTTCTGTGAAGAGCATAAGGAGTTTCTTGGGACATGCTGGGTTCAATAGAAGGTTTATCAAAAACTTTTCCAGTATTACCAAGTCGTTGACTGTATTGCTAGCGAAAGACGTCAAGTTTGTTTTCACTATGGAGTGCTTAAGAGCATTCAAATTGATAAAGGAAAAGCTAGTGAGTGCTCCTATTATGGTGACACCTAATTAGAGCCAGCCATTTGAGATAATGTGTGATGCTAGTGATGTAGTTGTGGGGGCAGTTCCGGGGCAAATAAAAGACAAGATGTTTTGGCCCATCTACTATGAAAGCAGGACGTTGAATGATACTCAAGTCAATTATGCCACTACTGAGAAAGAGTTCTTTGCTGTGGTTTTTTCTTTTGATAAGTTTAGATCACACTGAGAAAGTGATTGTGCATACTGATCACCCAGCTTTAAAATACTTATTGAGCAAGAAGGATTCCAAGCCGCGTCTGATGTGATGGGTACTGTTGCTCCAAGAGTTTGACTTGGAGATCTAAGATAGGAAGGGCACTCGCAGATAATCTATCTCGACTTGAGAGGCCTCCGGTTGAAACAGTTGAAATAAGGGAAGAATTCCCTGATGAGCAGATTTTCTCCATTGCTGCGGTCTCTGAAAGGCCGCCTTGGTATGCTGATGTAGCCAACTTTTTGGCTAGTGGATGGTTGCCTCGTGACCTCTCCCGTGATCAAAGAAGGAAGCTTCAAGGTGAGGTAAAAAGTTATTTTTGGAATGACCCTTTCTTGTTTAAATGGTGTGCAGATGGTATGATTCGAAGATGTGTGCCTGAAGGAGAGATGGCAAGCCTTATGTCTCATTGCCATGATGGAGCAGCTGGAGGACACCATGGTGGAAATCCCACTACAACAAATGTCATGGAAGCCGGTTTCTATTGGCCTACCTTGTACAAAGACGCACGGGCGTACGTAGCTGCATGTGACAAGTGTCAAGGGCAGGTAATATTAGCAAAAGGGATGAAATAACTCTTAACTCCATTCTGGTATGTGAAATTTTTGACGTTTAGGGCATTGACTTCATGGGTCCGTTCCAAGCCGCGTCTGATGTGATGGGTACTATTGCTCCAAGAGTTTGACTTGGAGATCTAAGATAGGAAGGGCACTCGCAGATAATCTATCTCGACTTGAGAGCCTCCGGTTGAAACAGTTGAAATAAGGGAAGAATTCCCTGATGAG
>NW_017678876.1:0-770 GCF_001879085.1 Nicotiana attenuata
AGGGTCTCCACTCCCTAGTCGCCTTTTGCCAACATAGGGTCTTCAATCCCTAGTTGAGATATTTTTAGACATAGGGTCTCCATTCCCTAGTCGCCTTTTGCCAACATAGGGTCTCCACTCCCTAGTTGAGATATTTTTAGACACAGGGTCTACATCCCCTAGTCGCCTTTTGCCAACATAGGGTCTCCATTCCCTAGTCGCCTTTTGCCAATATAGGGTCTCCACTCCCTAGTTGAGAATATTTTAGACATAGAGTCTCTACTCCCTAGCGCCTTCTGCCAACATAGGGTCTCCAATCCCTAGTTGAGATTATTTTTAGACATAGGGTCTACATCCCCTAGTCGCCTTTTGCCAATATAGGGTCTCCACTCCCTAGTTGAGAATATTTTAGACATAGGGTCTCTACTCCCTAGCGCCTTTTGCCAACATAGGGTCTCCAATCCCTAGTTTAGATTATTTTTAGACATAGGGTCTCCATCCCCTAGTCAACCTTTTGCCAACATAGGGTGTCCAATCCCTAGTTGAAATAATTTTTAGACATAGGGTCCCATCTCCCTATTCGCCTTTTGCCAACATATGGTCTCAATTCCCCAGTTGAGATTATTATTGGACATAGGGTCTCCATCCCCTAGTCGCCTTTTTCCAACATAGAGTCTCCACTCCCTAGTTGAGATATTTTTAGACACAGGGTCTCCATCCCCTAGTCGCCTTTTGCCAACACAGGGTCTCCAATCCCTAGTTGAGATTATTTTTAGACATAGGGTCTCCAT
>NW_017678876.1:5481-6057 GCF_001879085.1 Nicotiana attenuata
ATAGGGTCTCCACTCCCTAGTTGAGTTTATTTTTAGATATAGGGTCTCCACTCCCTAGTCGCCTTTTGCCAATATAGGGTCTCCACTCCCTAGTTGAGAATATTTTAGACATAGAGTCTCTACTCCCTAGCGCCTTTTGCCAACATAGGGTCTCCAATCCCTAGTTGAGATTATTTTTAGACATAGGGTCTCCATCCCCTAGCCGCCCTTTTGCCAACATAGGGTCTCCACTCCCTAGTTGAGATATTTTTAGACACAGGGTCTACATCACCTAGTCGGCTTTTGCCAATATAGGGTCTCCATTCCCTAGTCGCCTTTTGCCAATATAGGGTCTCCCCTCCCTAGTTGAGAATATTTTAGACATAGGGTCTCTACTCCCTAGCGCCTTTTGCCAACATAGGGTCTCAACTCCCTAGTTGAGATTATTATTGGACATAGGGTCTCCATCCCCTAGTCGCTTTTTTCCAACATAGGGTCTCCAATCCCTAGTTGATATTGTTTTTAGACATGGGGTCTCAATCCCCTAGTCGCCTTTTGCTAACATAAGGTCTCCACTCCCTAGTTGAGATATTTTTA
>NW_017678876.1:10728-11341 GCF_001879085.1 Nicotiana attenuata
TCCAATCCCTAGTTGAGATTATTCTTAGACATAGGGTCTCCATCCCCTATTCGCCTTTTGCCAACACAGATTCTCCACTTCCTAGTTGAAATTATTTTTGACATAGGGTCTCCACTCCCCTGTTGCCTTTTGCCAACATAGGGTCTCCAATCCCTAGTTGAGATTATTTTTAGACATAGGGTCCCATCTCCCTATTCGCCTTTTGCCAACATAAGGTCTCAACTCCCTAGTTGAGATTATTATTGGACATAGGGTCTCCATCCCCTGATCGCCTTTTGCCAACATAGGGTCTCCACTCCCCAGTTGAGATATTTTTAGACATACGGTCTCCATCCCCTAGTCGCCTTTTGCCAACATAGGGTCTCCAATCCCTAGTTGAGATTATTTTTAGACATTGGGTCTCAATCCCCTAGTCGCGGTTTGCTAACATCAGGTCTCCACTCCCTAGTTGAGATATTTGTAGACATAGGGTCTCCATCCCCTAGTCGCCTTTAGGCAACATAGGGTCTCCAATCCCTAGTTGAGATTATTCTTAGACATAGGGTCTCTATCCCCTAGTCGCCTTTTGCCAACATAGGGTCTCCAATCCCTAGTTGAGATTATTTTTAGACAT
>NW_017678876.1:14000-14623 GCF_001879085.1 Nicotiana attenuata
TCCACTCCCTAGTCGCCTATTGCCAACATAGGGTCTCCTATCCCTAGTTGAGATTATTTTTAGACATAGGGTCTCCATCCCCTAGTCACCCTTTTACCAACATAGTGTGTCCAATCCCTAGTTGAGATTATTTTTAGACATAGAGTCCCATCTCCCTATTCGCCTTTTGCTAACATAGGGTCTCAACTCCCTAGTTGAGATTATTATTGGACATAGGGTCTCCATCCCCTAATCGCCTTTTGCCAACATAGGGTCTCCATTCCCAGTTGAGATATTTTTAGACATAGGGTCTCCATCCCCTAGTCGCCTTTTGCCAACATAGGGTCTCCAATCCCTAGTTGAGACTATTTTTAGACATGGGGTCTCAATCCCCTAGTCGCCTTTTGCTAACATAAGGTCTCCACTCCCTAGTTGAGATATTTTTAGACATAGGGTCTCCATCCCCTAGTCGCCTTTTTTGCCAACATAGGGTCTCCAATCCCTAGTTGACATTATTCTTAGACATAGGGTCTCCATCCCCTAGTCGCCCTTTTGACAACATAGGGTCTCCACTCCCTAGTTGAGATTAATTTAGACACAGGGTCTCCATCCCCTATTCGCCTTTCGCCAACACAGATTCTTCA
>NW_017678876.1:19071-19414 GCF_001879085.1 Nicotiana attenuata
CCTTTTGCCAACATAGGGTCTCAACTCCCTAGTTGAGATTATTATTGGACATAGGGTCTCCATCCCCTAGTCGCCTTTTGCCAACATAGGGTCTCCAATCCCTAGTTGAGATTATTCTTAGACATAGGGTCTCCATCCCTTATTCGCCTTTTGCGGACACAGGGTCTCCACTCCCTAGTTGAGATTATTTTTGACATAGGGTCTCCACTCCCTAGTCGCCTATTGCCAACATAGGGTCTCCTATCCCTAGTTGAGATTATTTTTAGACATAGGGTCTCCATCCCCTAGTCACCCTTTTACCAACATAGTGTGTCCAATCCCTAGTTGAGATTATTTTTAGACA
>NW_017678877.1:0-4659 GCF_001879085.1 Nicotiana attenuata
ACTGATCCAGATCATTCATGACCTGGCGAACAATATCATCACGGAGGCAAAGAACGTGGTACGACCCATCCGCTCACCAGCCTGACACTTCATGACAATATAGTTGGCAATGTTTCTGATTCTTTCCCTGATTTGGCCCTTTTCTTGGAGTAGTCGACTTATCTGTTGGGTACGAGCCTCTAGAACCTGAGAATCCTGGAGGTGAAGGTCTTGTAACAATTTTATTTCCTTTTCCATCTCAGCGATTAACCCATAACATTGTTCTCTCTCGGCCCGAAATTCTTTGTCCCGCCGAGCTGCCTTTTCTTCAAGAGTATTCATTTTTCTTTTCATGTTAGCAATGGTTCCCTCATAGTTCCTCTTCATTTGTTGTACAAACTGGGCTCTTTCCTCAGTCTTCTTTGCCCATTGTGCCCGAAGTCTTGCCATGTTCCCCTCGGATTTTTCCAATTCTTCCTGACAGTCCAGGACTTGCTTCTTTAA
Organism: Nicotiana attenuata; assembly: GCF_001879085.1. Classification (NCBI taxonomy): domain Eukaryota; kingdom Viridiplantae; phylum Streptophyta; class Magnoliopsida; order Solanales; family Solanaceae; genus Nicotiana; species Nicotiana attenuata. The sequence continues at coordinate 484 of NW_017678877.1, forward strand.
CCCTTTTATCAATCTCTCGTCGGATAGACTTCTTTCCCGATTCCTGGCATCTATTTTCATTTGCTAAATTTGGGCCTTGAGAGCTTCATTCTCCTGGGCCAATTTCTTCTTATCACCTTCATCAGCTGCGGCTTGCAAGGTGTTTTCAAACCGGAGCTCCTGAACCTGTTTTTCCAATGCTCCTATTCGGGCCCTGTACTCCTTTTCTTTGGCTAACCAATCCCATTGCACCTGGGCCTCGTTAGTGAATTGTTGTACATGTGGCCTTTTGGCGGGTCTCTCAGGAATTTGAAATCTCTTACCAAACCAGACCAAGTATTTGGGATCTACCTCACCTCTGGCTCGGTCCTGTACTATAGTCTTTGGTTCAAGGTACCTGCACTCATTCCAAATCTTTCGAATTCTGCCTTTAGGGAATGCAGCTTTCGGGCCTAACTCGATGACTTGCTCACTCAGGTCTTTATCGTTGTGCACTGTCTGGAATCTTCCAAATTGTCGCAAAACTCGGTAAGGAGCATAAGGCTGTATGCTTCGAATACCCATCAAAAGAATATAAGAGACCTCGGCTTATGTGTATACAGCTTCAGTAGCAGGAAGCCATCTATAAGCCCATTCAACTTTATCTGCGGTTAGGGATCTTAAGCATGACGACCAGGCCTCAGTACCCTCAAGGAACTCAATACTTGTCACCCGGGTCTCGAATTCTGCAATACAACTCAATCCAGTTAAACCGTAGTTCATATAGCCTGTGCAGTGACAGAGGTGTTCCTGTATCCATAATTGTAAGAGCAAATTGCAACCTTGAAAGAATTTCTCCCCTTCTCGATATTTGGTCAGAGCTCGGTACATTTCTGCTACAATCAGGGGAGCCACTGTACTAGTAGGTTTTTTCATGGCAACATCTAGCATCCCTACCAGGCCAAGGTCTATCTGACCGTCTTTTCTTGGACAAATTACCACTCCCAAAAAGGCTACCATGAAGGCTAATCCCCGTCGGGCTTCCCATTTGTCTTTATTTCCAGCATGTGTCAATCCTGTGTTGGGTTCCTCGAAACTGCTGGGGTTACCATACCGGTGATATAAGAAATGCAATGTACAACACCCTTCCCCCAGATGCGGGTCTTGAATATCCCGGCTGATGTTCAATAAATCCAAGAACCTATGAAGGGTTACCGGTCGTGGGGCCACTGGGTATCTACCTCGGAGGTTCCCGTTGAGACCGGCGTATCCGGCAATCTCTTCTAATGTAGGTGTGAGTTCAAAATCTGAAAACCGGAATACATTACGGGTCGGATCCCAAAATGGTATCAATGCCTCAATGATATCCTTCCTTGGTTTGATGTTCAATAAATCTACGAGACTGCCCAAACTTTTGACCACGGTATCTCTGCTTCCTTTTCCCAAATCATGCCACCACATATGGAGTTTCAAAGGGATCTCGCTCAGGACTGAGAAGGTTTCGATGTTACTTGAATTCATCCTGCACATTTATTAGGGGACTTTAATGATTTATTTTGAAAAATGGCTATTTGTGCAAAAATTTCTTTATTTTAAAAAAACAGGACTTGGATTTGCAAATACGGCCTTTCAGCACTTCTGGGAGGAAGATTTTAAGGCTGTGCCCACAAACCATGTAAAAAATGACTCAGGGTGGCTGTTCTTGCAAAAACGGCCTTCCGGCGCCCTTTTAGGAACATTCGGCTTGTTTTAGACAAGAATGGCCTCACCCGACTTATTTATGACAAAAATTAAAATTTTGACATTTTTTGGCTATTTTTGCAAAAAGGGAGGTTGGACCCGATGAGGGTTGCCTACGTATCTCACATCCGGTGAGAATCAAACCAGCGTAGTTCGGGCAAATAAACCTACCTATTTTTTTGAAAGTAAGACTCTTTTGTTTTTGTTGGCACGTACACTATTTCTGAAAGCAAGATTCTTTTTCACATTTTCTTTTTCAAAGGCAAATAAACAAACTAATTTGAAAATAGAACTCTTTTTGTTTGCCTTTTCCATTGGTAAAAAAAAAACTACTTTTCTTCTTTTTCTTTCATTTCCTCAAAAATCCGGCAGCATTTCTGTACTATTTGGGCACTTGGTTTTTCACAACAAATGGTCACCCTCACTTAGTCCTAACACTGCTTATTTTCGTAATTCACTTGTTTAGACAAGCCGGTCAACATGCAAAGCCGAGCAAATAAATGCGCAAGTAGCACGTAAGATGCATCAGGATGGTCAACTTATTTCAGGTCACCTGTCCTAGACGGACCCAACCCCTGTGTTGAGTCCCCTAAGTCAAATGCACATGATGCAAACAAGCGTCCTACTAGGGATCCGACATGAGTTTTTGTTCTTCTAGGTTTAAACCCTAGGTTTATTGGTCTGGACCTGGCTTACCCGAGCGGACAACTCGAGCCGAGGGGGAGGTAGCGTACCGGGGATACAGAAGCTCCGCCGGCTTTGCAACTTATCCAAACCTCGTTCTAAATGGGAAAAGACTCTAAACAGAAGAGAAGCTACACGAAGTGCACCCTTCTCCATGATGTAGAAGACTCAGAAAGAGGAAGGGGTTCGCGACAGTTTTTATATACAATTTCAACAAATATCAAAGCGGTAAAACATTTAGCACATATAGCATGGAACATGTAGAAAAATCAGATAAAGCCAAATATAACAATTTAACTGAGCTCGAATTCTTGAACCCTGAACCGAAATTCTGGGTTCTTGTCCCCAGCAGAGTCGCCAGAGCTGTCACACCTCCTTTTTCGCTACTACACCCCGTGAAGGGTATAATAAAAGGAGTTTTTCCGATTAAAGGACAATCGAAACGGGATTCATTTTATTCAGAGTCGCCACTTGGGAGATTTATGGTGTCCCAAGTCACCAATTTGAATCCCGAATCGAGGAAAGGGTTTGACTCTGTATTACAGTCGCGAACCAGAAATCCGAGTAAGGAATTCTGTTAACCCGGGAGAAGGGGTTAGGCACTCCCGAGTTCCGTGGTTCTAGCACGGTCGCTCAACTGCTATATTTGGCTAAAATCTGATGCCATCCTATAGTGCAATTTTAAAAATTATTTAACCGCTTTTAGTTAAAAATTTTAAGAAAGTGAACGTCGTTTAAAAACGTGCTTTTGGATCATGTCACATGAAATGCACCCGTATCCTCGACACATTTTTATTCAATGTTTTGGGATTTGGATTTGGGTTGCATGAAATGCACACCTGCATTTAGGAAAGTAAAATTATTAAAAGCGCGCCTAAAGTGGCTAGCATCTTGTTAACTTTGCGGGAGGCCATGAAAATTCGCTAAATGGCACGTCCCGAATTTCTAAAATATTTTTAATAAAGCATTTAATGAGGGCCCCGGCAATTTATGCATTTTTGTTTGGCGAGGCTCGTCTCACTTTTTATTTAAAGGCCAATCCTAAAGTAACTACGATTTTCTATTTAATATGTCTCTAACAAAGACCTAATTAATTAGTATTATAGAATTCGGGCTTCAAGTTCAAGTCCGGATCCAAACAAAAGGAAGAACCCTTTAATTTGAACCCGCTACCTAACTTAAAGCCCACAGCCTGCCATTTAAATACTAACAAACCAATTGCCATTTCAGTCTTGGGCCCAATGAGCCCAAGCCATATGATGCATGCACGCCGGACAAGGATTCCCAATAAACACAGATATTGGGCCTGAGACCAGCCCAAATCGGACAAGGCAGACCAGGCTGCGCAGGAGAGATCGAGGGATCGAATCCCTGAAGCCGGGCAGGCCATGGGATTGCTTACAAATTTGCCCATCATTAATTAGACTTTCTGATTTTAAGGCAAGGCAGTGTTGAAATCATATTACTAACAAAGTAGTTCCAGAATACACCGATCTAAAACTGATCACCCAGGCCACCTGTTAGATTAATGTGTTAATTTTGTGATCCTAGACTTAACTAAAACGTGCAGGAACCTTTATTTGTAAAGTCAGGCTTTCTCCTTTAATTTTCAATTATCAGAATAGACATGGAACGAAGCACTCAAAACACAGCCTCATTTTACTCCGTGGAAGTTCAACACAGTCGAAGACAGGCTCTAAAACAATCTTATTTGATTACAGATTATAGTGAAAACAACTACCAAAGGTTTATCTCATGGTTGATTTACTTTTCAAACAGATTTATGAAACAATT
>NW_017678877.1:6906-19410 GCF_001879085.1 Nicotiana attenuata
GAGGTTGAAAGGATTTCATGGTGTAAATTTTTGGAACGGAGTTTGGGTGACCGCCGCCGGCGGAGACGATTTCCGGCCGGCGGCTCATGGAGGAGAGTGGCGGAGACGATGGAGGTCGTCTCTGATGAGAGGTGGGGTGAGAGAGGACGGGCTTTGGGGGGGGGGGGTAGGTGAGGTTTAGGACAATTATATTTTCAACCCTACCCATACTTCCCAACCGTTGGATTAAGCCAACCTAGACGGCTAGGATTGCTTTGATCCAAACGGAGTCGTTTTGAATGGTGGGACTAGACCGGGTCTGGGGTGTAATATTGGGCCAAATTTGGACGGGTTTTTTGAGCCAAATGTTTGGGCCTGAGGAATTTCAATTAAAAATGGCCCAAACAGACTTATCTTTCAATTTCTATTCTTTTTCTTTCCATTTCTTTTCAAATCTTTTTCTTTCTTTTCAAATTAAAAATAAAACCTACATTAATTCTAAACCAAAATTATCCTACCATATTAGATTAATGTTCAAAATAATATTTACAACAACTAATTAACTACCAAATTAAAAGAAAACTGCAAGATTCGAAACTAAATGCCAAAATGAGTTATTTTTTGTGATTTTCTATTTTTTGTAACACAACTAAATTACTAACTAATGCCAAATTAAATCCTAAATGCAAATGCAACATATTTTTTGTATTTTTCATGAATTAAATAAAATAAACATGCACAAACAAATGCAAACAATTAACAGAAAATGCCACGAAAATCCACAAAATTGCAAGTAATGAAAAGAAATTATTTTGTTTTGAATTTATGGGAGTAATTCATATAGGGAAAAAATCATGTGCTCACACGGACCGCACAAAATGGACTGCGGTCCGCACTAGGGCTTTGGACTTGACAAAGCTTCTCTCTGAACTTGGGCATCGCGGACCGCAGAGAATGGACTGCGGCCGCGGAGGCTTCTAGTGCGGTCCGCATTAAATGGACCGCGGACCGCATTGGATTTCCACTTGGAATTTGCAGCTCTCTGATTCTTCTCACTGCGGACCACAGAGAATGAACTGGGGCCGCATTAATCTCAGTGCGGACCGCACAAAATCCTAGTGCGGCCGCACTGCCTCTTTGCCTGAAAATCACCCTCTCTGAATCTCCTTGTGCGGACCGCACAGAATGGTGTGCGGCCGTATTGGGACTGTTCTGCCTGAGCTTTCTCTTGTCTTGGTACTTGTGCAAATGTCACTCTTTTTGAGCTGGTCTTTGACATCTTGTTAGTTTGTTGATCAAACCTGCAATCAAGCATAACTTATGAGCCTTTTGGGACTATTTTGTACGAATTTCCAATCAAAACATAAGCAAGAAGGAGTATAAAATGTATCAAAATCACTAGTTGTCTACTCCCCCAAACTTAAGCTTTTGCTTGTCCTCAAGCAAACAAAATAAGACCCACCCCATAAGGGAAAATCCAAGAAAATTCAGCTGACCTAAAGTAACCTTAACTAGCCTCAATTGGGACTAACAATTTCCCTTAATACAAATGAATCATTAACAACTTTTACTCTTTGAAACACCATGGATTAAGTGCGACACAAGAGCATCAAGAGTTGAATCAACACATCAAAGAACTGTTTTCTATTACTTCGGTCATTATGGAACCCAAACTCACACATCCTCAACTCTCCCTAAGCAAACCTCACCTTTAGAATAGTGGCACTCAGAACGAGGTCAATGGAAGTTCACTCATCTCTCTCAAGAAAAAGTCACAAGTCCGGCTCTAGGTACCATATACTTGCCCCTTATGTGAGTATCCACTATTGTAAGCTTCATTCAACTCAAGATCATATAGGGCTTTTGTGGAGACATTGTGAAGGCTTTTGGTTCAGGGTAGGAAATGTTTTGGTCTAAGTAGGTTCCATCTTCCTTTAAGCACTTCTTTTGATTCGTTTGGCACACATTCACTTGACTCTTTGAGTCATTTCAATTCTTTCTAAGGGGTTAGAGAGACACACTGTCACTCTTTCTTATGCATTTCAAACCTTTTCTCCTTTTTCAACTTTCCACACCTTTCATTCTTTGCTTTTCTTGAATCTCTTTTTATTTTTTTTCACATTGAACATTTTTTTTGTCTTTCTGCTTTTCTTTCATTTTCATTGCCTTTCATTTTCTTCATTTTTGTGCCTTTTTACCACTTTGTTGCAATCCTTGTCTCTCCCCCCAAACTTATACTTTTGCCATGTGCTAAAGGAAAGATCGGGTGCCAAGAGAGGGTATCTTTTAGAACGGGTATAGGCTTGTATCATGGTTCTTGAAGGAAAAAGGTCTAAGGCTCAAAAGGGTTGACTAGGGATCTTATCATTGGTAGGTTATGGATGTGTTTAACTATTATTTGGACCAAGGAGAGCCTATAATTATGTCTCAGGTCAAAATTCACTTAGGATTTTGCCTCAACAAACATTCAGGGCAAGTTCTAGACCAATGGCTCGGGACTTGGACTTACAATGCGATTACTCACCACACAAGCTATGAGATTGCTAAAGACACAGAGTCGGGGGCCCACAACGACCTTAGATAATATTTGAGCACACAATGGTCCCGAAAAACCACTTGATGATTATCGGTCAACACAAGAGTCTCAAGGTCACGACTTTCACCATCCTAAGCACAACAAATTGTTTTTGACCATAAGATCAAAGGCAAATGTGCTAGGCCCAAGTGAAGCTTTGCTTGAGGCAACCTTAACTACTAACTACTAAAAACAAAAAGAAAAATGGACTCAAACCCTTAAGAAGGTTGTCACGCCATCCATCATTGGGAAGAGCCACCCGGTTCACACAAACTCCACCTTTGGAAAGAATCGTGGCATTACGAAAACCAAAGGCTTATTGCAAACTTTCAAAACAAGAAGCTACGACATAAATAAGAAGCTAAGAATGAAAAATTGCGGAAAGTAAAATGAATATATACAAGAGGGGGTTTGTCGAATATACAATAGATGGGATGAATATATACAATGTAATATAACTTTATATACAAACCTAAAGTAAACTAAAAGTGCGAGAAATGTCTTCAGTCTAAAGGCAACTGATATGCCTTCAGTCTGTCAACATCAGCTCTCAGTTCCTTCACGGACTCCTTGGAGGCCCGTGTTCTCCTCAGCTTCTTGTGCTCCCTAGCAAGCTCCTTAAGAGCCTTGCTATGTGAAGCAACTGCATCAGTAAGCACCTTCTGAGTGTCGAGGATTTTCTTCTGGTTGTCTAAAATCTCTTTGAGAGCATCCTCTATCGACTGGGGAACCTGTGGGGGTGGAGGTGCCAATTGAGCCTCTACCGTGGTAGTGAGAGTGGACAACTTGGATGACGCAGTCTACATCTAGTTGTTTATACTAAGAAGAGCCTGGCTCAGTCGGTGGGCAGTTATTGGATGTGCACGAGAAGATGGAATCTTCGGGTCCGCTGAGGTGGATGGACCAGGAGGAATAGCAGTGGAAGTAGAGGCAGGCTCAGCAGGGGTCACTACCACAACTGGCTCTTCAGACTAGCCAGTTGGAGCAGTAACCGTACTCTTGAAGTTCTTGCTCTTGGGGTTATCATCCACCTGTATGCTGTACCAAGAAAATGGGGCCTTCGCTTTGACCTTGATGTCGAAGGGCCTCTTTTCCACTTTCGAATCCCGGAAGTACATAGTGAGAAAACTGGGGAACGGGTAGTTTGTGTCATGCTCAGCACCTACAATTGTCATTATTCTCGACTTTACATTTCCCACATTGATTGGGTACCCCACCATGATCGAAGCCACCAACACTGCTCGGTGAAGAGGGAGGGTGTTATCATGAGTAGTCGGGTCCAGTCTGCTGCACACAAACGTTTCCCACCCTTTTGCCTCGAAGTTCAAACTATGTCTCAGAATCTTGACGCCCGCAGTCAACCAATCGGAGGTGGTACCTGGGATTGCCAGGTACTGTGCCAACCAGGGACGGACCTCCTCACCCATTTCCATCTTAGCCATATACAATGTCTCATCCTCCTCATCAAAGCCAAGGTAATCATTGATTGTCTTCCCGTCAAACCATACCTTCAAGTTTCGCACCTTGGTCCCCTTTGTACCCTTTTTGATGTGGGCCACATTGGCGTAGAATTCCTTGACCAAGTGCTCGTTGGCATCTACACAGTTAGACAAAAAGTGCGCCCAGCCAACTCTCTCCCTAAACTGCCTCCTCACATTGGGGTTGTGAGGTAACAACTCTCTATCTAAGAAACTCCTCTCCGGGATCAACTTCCTCACCGTCCACCATTCCCGGAATTTATGGTATGCTACTTCACTGACGAACCGGTCTTGCCACACCTCCGGATTCCTAGTTCTGGAAATACCCCCCCACCTGTGGTTCACCTCCTTCTCCTACTTCTTCTTCTCCTCCTACTTCCTCATTGCCTCCTACTGCACCCTCTCCAGATAATGAAGCCGTGGGAGAGGTGGAGTATTCCCCACTACCTTCACCTGAGCCCTCAGACGACCCAGAAGAAATATTCACTGACGCTTGGGCAGTGGGGGATGCTGGAGGTGTGTCTCTTAGCCAATACCTCTCCGGCCAGTCAGGGATGTGTGTTGGTACTGAGTTTGAAGATATCTCCCGGGAAGGCTCATACTCACTTCCCGATGAGTGAGAAGCAGCTCTATCAGCAGCCTTTATCGCCTTCCTGGTTGCTTTTATTGCCTCCCGAACTGTGGGAGTCAATTTTATCATTTTCTGTTTCCCTCCCCGGGAGGATTCTCCTCTGCCTGGTTGTTTAGTGCCTTTACCTCGTTGTTTCACCATTGTCTGCAAACACAATTCAATTGAACTTGTTAGTATCAGTTGTAGCAGTTAAGAACAGAGTTGCAAAAACAGGAAAGAAAAATTGCAGATAAGTTGTAGAAGTCACACAGTGCGGACCGCACAAATGGTGTACGGCCGCACTGGGGTCACCGCGGACAGCACAAAATCAACCGCGGTCCGCACAGAGGTGGGGTTGAGACTACCCACTCTCTGTATCTAGGTAGTGCGGACCGCACAAAATGTAGTGCGGCCGCACTAGGGCCACTGCGGTCCGCACAAAATCAACCGCGGCCGCAGTCGCTCAGGTTCAGCATTCAGGTCTTTCATCAATGCTGTTCGCACAAAATGGTACTGCCGACCGCACAGGTGCATCGCGGACCGCACAAAAACGACCGCGGTCCGCATAGAGTGCCCTGCTGTGGCACTAACTTAGGGTTTCACACATTTTGATTTTGGGTCCAATTTTTCACCTAAGTAGTGTCCCTACATGCTTACCTATTGATTTTAACTACCTATGTCTATTTTAATCAAAAGATTAATTACCCTAAACTAATCTATGTAAGAAAATATGGGAAGAAGAGAAAGGAAAGCAAGAAAAATAAAAATTAAAAGGAATTAACAAAAAAGAACAATTAAAAGGAATGGAATGGTACCAGATGTGAGATGAAATGAAGCTAAGCAGTTCCAAACAGTTAATTACGAGCACTGGAAGTGATGAACAATACTTTAGGGCTTATGAGATGCAAAGGTTCAAAAAGTGTAAATGCTGGGCCTCAAGGACTATTTATAGAAAAAGCCCCGGGGCCCAACTTACCTACCCCAGTGCGGACCGCACAAAATGGACCGCAGTCCGCACTGCACAGCAATTTCCAAGTCTGAGGAGGCAACACACTGCGGTCCGCATAAAATGGACTGCGGCCGCAGTGGTCCACCGCGGACCGCACAAAATATAGTGCGGCTGCAGTGGCAAACTTTAGAGAGGTCACATTTCACCCTTCGCCAGTGCGGTCCGCACAAAATGTAGTGCGGCCGCACTGACAACTTCAGTGACCTGAACACTTTTTTCACTATGTCCTGCACTGCACCAACACAATCCTGTAACATCTCACAACCAGTTAGCACTAAAATCAATCCTACACTACAATGAAAATCAAATAAAAAGAAGAAGAAAAACACATGGGTTGCCTCCCAAGAAGTGCCTGATTTAACGTCGCGGCACGACGCAAGTTACCATCACATCATTTGAAATGAAGGAGTGTGACCACGCGGCTGTCATCAATTTTCCAAGATAATGCTTGACCCTATGCCCATTCACTCTAAAAACTTCCCCACTTTTGTTCTTTAAATCATGGGCACCAAACGGGGTCACACACACTACTTCAAATGATCCGCTCCACTTTGACTTTAGCTTTCTCGGAAACAACCGTAACTGAGAGTTGAACAAGAGCACCAAATCACCTACTCTAAACTCCTTGCCACGAGCATATTTGTCATGAAGGTACTTCATCTTGTCCTTGTACAAGGACGAACTGGAGTAGGCATGGAAACGGAATTCATCAAGTTCATTGAGTTGCTCCACCCGAAGATTAGCAGCCACATCCCAATCAAGGTTCAACTTTCTCAAGGCCCACATGGCCTTATGCTCTAACTCAACCGGTAAATGGCAAGCTTTCCCGAACACCAACCGATACGAAGACATACCAATCGGAGTTTTGTAAGAAGTCTTATATGCCCATAGAGCATCATCCAGCTTCTTAGACCAATCGGTCCTATTTGCATTGACTGTTTTAGATAGAATATTCTTGATTTCCCTATTGGACACTTCAACCTGGCCACTTGCTTGGGGATGATAAGGAGTAGACACTTTGTGGTTGACACCATACTTGGCAAGCAAGGTGTCAAAAGCTCTATTGCAAAAATGCGATCCTCCATCACTTATAATTGTACGAGAAGTGCCAAACCTTGTGAAAATGCTCTTCTTTAGAAATGCAACCACACTCCTAGCTTCATTGTTGGGCAAAGGCACAGCCTCGACCCATTTTGAGACATAATCAACCGCTACAAGAATGTAGGTGTTTCACACGAGCTTACAAATGGGACCATGAAATCGATACCCCATACATCAAAGATATCCACTTCGAGAATGGTGTTTAGAGGCATCTCATCTTTCTTAGAAAAACCGCCCGCTCTTTGACATTGATCACACCTTTTTACGAGATCACTTGTATCTTTGAACAAGGTTGGCAAACAAAAACCAGAACTCAGAGCTTTTGAAGCTGTCCTCGACCCTCCATGATGGCCACCATAGGGGGAGGAATGAAAAGCCTCTAGGATGCTAAATTGCTCCTCCTCAGGTACACACCTCCGGATCACTCCGTCGGTGCAAATCTTGAACAAGTATGGCTCGTCCCAATAGAAGTCCAAACTATCCCGTTTGAGCTTCTTCCTTTGGTTAGAAGAGAGCTCACACGGGATGATGCCAGTCACAAGGAAATTAGCAATATCCGCAAACCATGGCATATCACTCATCGACACAGAAAGTAGCTGCTCATCGGGAAATGCATCATTGATCTCTAGGCCATCACACGGCCTTCCTTCCTCCTCCAAGCGGGACAAATGATCCGCCACTTGGTTTTTACTACCTTTCCGGTCCACAATCTCCAAATCAAACTCTTGAAGTAATAAGACCCATTGCATCAGTCTAGCTTTGGAGTCTTTCTTTGTCATCAAGTATCTAAGAGCTGCATGATCGGTGTGCACTATGACTTTGGCTCCCATAAGATATGGCCGAAATTTTTCCATTGCGAACACAATAGCCAACAATTCTTTCTCAGTCACCGTGTAGTTCCTTTGAGCCTCATTCATTGTCTTGCTCGCATAGTACACTGGATGAAACATTTGTTCTTTGACCCAAAACTGCCCCAACCGCAACATCACTCGCGTCGCACATGAGCTCAAAAGGCAAGCTCCAATTGGGTGCGGTAATGATCGGGGTGGTGGTCAACTTTTGCTTGAGAAGTTCAAAGGCTTGCATACATCCCTCATCAAACACGAACTTTGCATCCTTTTCTAGCAGCTTGCACAAAGGATTCACTACCTTCAAAAAGTCCTTGATAAACCGCCGGTAGAACCCTGCATGCCCAAGAAAACTTCTAACCCCTTGACAGAAGTGGGGGGAGGAAGTCTTGAAATCACCTCAATTTTGGCTTTGTCAACCTCAATACCATTCTTTGAAATTTTATGACCCAACACTATGCCCTCCTCAACCATGAAGTGGCATTTTTCCCAATTTAGCACAAGATTGGTGTCTTCACACCGGGCCAACACTCTATCCAGATTTGTCAAACACTCATCGAATGAATCACCCACAACACTAAAGTCGTCCATGAACACCTCCAAAATATCTTCCACCATATCGGTGAAAATGGCCATCATACACCATTGGAATGTTGCCGGTGCATTGCACAACCCAAAGGGCATCCGAGAGAAAGCAAAGGTGCCATATGGACAAGTAAAGGTTGTCTTCTCCTGATCCTCTGGAGCTATCAAAATTTGATTGTACCCTGAATAACCATCCAAGAAACAATAGAAGGCACGCCCAGCAAGACGATCAAGCATTTGGTCAAGGAAAGGCAATGGGAAGTGATCCTTGCGGGTCACCTTGTTCAGCTTGCGGTAGTCCATGCACACCCTCCATCCGGTCACTGTCCGGGTTGGAATAAGCTCATTATTAGCATTGGTCACCACGGTCATACCACCCTTCTTCGGCACACACTGCACCGGTGAAGTCCACGAGCTGTCAGAGATAGGATACACCACGCCGGCATCTAACCACTTGATCACCTCCTTTTTCACAACTTCTTGCATTGCCTCGTTCAGCCTCCTTTGATGTTCCAAGGAGGGTTTTGCATCATCTTCCAGAATAATCTTGTGCATACAGAATGCGGGGCTTATTCCCCGAATATCAGCTAAAGTCCATCCAATTGCCTTTTTCCGCTTTTTGAGCACCGCCAATGTGGCACCTACCTGCATGTTAGTAAGACAAGAGGAAAGAATAACTGGTAAAGTTGAATTAGGGCCTAAGAATTCATACCTGAGGTGTGGAGGCAATGGCTTCAACTCCAACACCGGAGGTTCCTCAATTGAAGGCTTTGTTGGAGGGGTCTTTCTATTTTCAAGATCCAAAGAGAGTTTCCTAGGCTCATAAGAATAAGAGCCCATTCCATGTAAAGCATTCACGCACTCCACTCGACCCTCATCATCATTGACATCAAGATTCAACAATACGGCCTCCAAAGGGTCCTCCACATTGATCATTGCACTGGTATCATCAATTATCACAGCCGTGACAAGATCCACAAATGAACACACTTCTGTACAATTGGGCTGCTTCATTGACTTGCACACCTAAAAAATGACCTTTTCATCACCCACCCTGAAAGTGAGTTCCCCTGCTTCCACATCCACTAGAGCCTTCCCCGTAGCAAGGAAAGGTCTCCCTAATATGATCGGGACCTCATAATCTACCTCACAATCCAAGATCACAAAATCAGCTGGCAAGATAAATTTGTCCACCCGGACGAGCACATCATCAACAATACCCAATGGTCGCTTCATTGATCTGTCTGCCATTTGCAATCGCATGGAAGTTGGCCTCGGTGGCCCAATACCCAAAGTCTTGAAAACTGAGTAGGGCATTAAGTTGATGCTTGCCCCTAGATCACATAAAGCTTTAGCAAAGTCTGCACTCCCTATAGTACAAGGGATAGTGAAAGCACCGAGATCCTCCAACTTTGGAGCCATTGAATGTACTATAGCACTAACTTGGTGGGTCGTCTTGATAGTTTCACAGTCCATGGATCTTTTCTTTGTCACCAAATCTTTCATGAATTTAGCATAGCCAGGCATCTGCTCTAAAGCCTCTACCAAAGGAACATTAATGGATAAGCTCTTCATCATGTCAATGAACTTTTTGAATTGATTCTCATTTTTCTGCTTGGCTAGCCTCTGAGGATAAGGGGGAGGTGGCCTAGGCAAGGGTGCCTTGGCTTTTGGCACAACCGGCTCCGGCATGTCAATTACGTGTTCCCTAGACGGGTTCACGTCATTTTGTGTTTCCACCTCGGTGTCTTGAATATCAATCCTCACTTCTTCGTTCACATTTTCATCAACCACATTCTCAACCACCAAAGAAACTTCATCTTCTTGCAACTCAACTTCATCACCCGAAACTTGCTTTTGTTTGGAGACATTCACATCACCGCCTCATCCACTCCTAGTGGTTACCGCCATAACATGATTGTTCCCTCCCTTCGGGTTCACTACCGTATCACTTGGTAGAGCACCCTTAGGGCGTGTATTCAAAGACTGAGAGATTTGACCTAGTTGCACCTCCAAATTTCTAATGGAAGTATTGTGAGAAGCCAATTGAGCATCCGAATCCGCATTCTTCTTCATCATCTGTTCGAACATCATTTCAATTCTACCCATTTCATTGTTGGATGTACTAGGACCCTGGGATGGAAAAGGTGGTGGGTTGCTCGGTTGTTGGTACATTGGGGGCCTTTGAAAGCCTTGCCCCTGATTTCCTTGGTTATTGTTCCATCCACCCTGGTTGTTGTTGTTTCCACCCCAATTGTTATTGTTGCCCCAGTTTCCCTGATTGTTCCGGTTGTTATTTTGATTTCCCCAATTGTTGTTCCCTTGTTGGTGATTGTTCCAGTTTTTGTTGCCTTGTTGTTGACCCCAATTGCCCTGGGATCGCCATTGTTATTGTTGGTTGGAAGAATTTCCTCTTTGACCTTGGTAATTATTCACATATTGTACCTCTTCGTTCTGCCCATCATAACAATCATCTTGGAATCCACCACAGTCATTGTCAAACTAATCCGAATTCCCTTGGTTCTGTTGACCTCTCTATCTTCTATTGTTCACAAGCATGTTAACACCCTCCATAGCATTTACTTGGCGAGGATTCTGAACTTGTTGCAACTGTGCCTTTGCTAATTAGTTCATTGTTGTTGTAAGTTATGCTATAGCATCACCATGGTCATGTAGTTCTGTGCAAATGAGTGACCGTGGGGTCACCCTGTGGCACATTGGCTCTACTTTGCCAAGCGGAGGATGTGTCAGCCATTTCATCAAGAATAGCACAAGCTTCATCATAAGGCAGCTTCATGAAATTACCCCCAACCAATTGATTCACTATGCACTGATTCGTTGTATTGATGCCCCGATAGAAAGTCTGCTGTATCATTGCATCAATCATATCATTGTTGGGGCATTCCTTCACCATAGTTCTATATCGCTCCCAAATCTCATGCAATGGTTCAGTAGGCTCCTGCTTGAAGGCTAAAATCTCATCCCGTAGTGCTGCCATGTGCCCTGGTGAGAAAAATTTGGCAATGAACTTATCTGCCAACTCATCCCAAGTTGTGATGGAATGGTTGGGAAGTCGCTCAAGCCAATCCAATGCTTTCCCCCTAAGTGAGAATGGGAAAAGCCTCAATCGAAGTGCATCCTCGGACACATTGGTTTGCTTGCTCCCCCAACAGGTATCCACGAACCCCTTGAGATGTTTGTAAGCATTTTGAGTGGGAGCACCCGTGAAGTACCCACACTGCTCCAAAAATGTCAGCACCACGTTGGTTATTTGAAAATTTCCCGCCCGGATCCGGGGCGGAACAATTGCACTCGCATAGCCTTGGTTGGGAAGAACTCTAGGAGCCACTCTTGGAGGTGGCGGAGGAGGGTCTGGAATATTTTCATTTGCATTGGCTTGGCGGCCTCTACGTTGTCCTTGAGGTACAAGAGGCACCTCTTCATCTCCATTGTCATCTACCTCCTCCCCCGCAATCACATTTCCAAGAGGGTCATTAGCATTTAATGCCATTTTTGTACCTGAAGTATTGACACACACAAATTAGTAGCAAAGAATGAAAGAAGAACAAAACACAAATCTATCTAGATAGATAGCCAAAAGTTAGCTCCCCGGCAACGGCGCCAAAAAGTGATTTCGGCCAACCCTGCACTACTATTAAGTAACGAGAGAGGTCGAAGCAGCTTTTACCCGTTTTAGGGTCGGGATCGAATTCCACAGAGAGCTAGATATTGGAGTTGGGTGTCTATCTAAAATGGTGTTGTGTGTTTGCTCCAAATTGTACTTCTACACATTTTTGGGTTTTAATTATGATTCTAATTCTATAAACTACAATGCTCAATTTAACTACTATAAGCTATGATAAAACTATTACAAGTTGTTAAAATGATTAAAGGGCACTAGGGTAGTGACTTTCGCCTAGGTGGTTAATTAACGGAATCTTGAGTCTAAAGCTAGATTGACACATTTTGGGGAGTATGATATAACCATTGCTCGATTCTACTCACTATATACCTCTCGGTAGTTCGAGTGATTTTTGCCCGAATTGACTTTCTCAAGACCAATTGGGTATGCGAATTTGCACAAGCAATTAAGGATCAAGTCGGGTATTACGATCTCTCGGTTTAACCCTTTAATTGGGGCTATCAATTGTCTTGAGTACGCCCCAATTCCTTGTTGGACTAATTCTAGAGACTTAGGCTCTCTTTCTCAAGAAGAGCAAAAGTCAACTAAACACAAACTAGTGTTTGCAACCATTAATTTAGCAATTAAACATGGAATTAGCCCAAATATCAAACACCCATAGTCAATCAAGCTCTAA
>NW_017678878.1:0-19409 GCF_001879085.1 Nicotiana attenuata
ATGCCTATAGGATTTCAAACCGCTCATTTTTAAGTTTGTCACTGCTTCGCCGCATTCTGAATCAGTAATAGATACCATATTCATAGGATTCTGTCCCAAACACTTAGGCAAACCTTAGGTAATAACAATAAATAAAACTGAGCAAGTTTCTGATAATTAATATTTGCTACAACCAGCAGGCAGGCCTGATTCGGACTTCTTATCTGAGTTATGTAATAAATTGGTCTGCTTCAACAACTTAAACTCCTTTTTTTTGTCTTAATATTTTCATACCCTACTTGTTGTTTGAGTCATGCTATTTGATTGCTTTGTTTGGGGAGGTATATATGAGCCTTCAGTGTTTACGTGCTTCCCCTTTTAATGTGCAGTCCTATGTGTTTTGTATGTCGCCTTAGATTTTTCACCTTTAAAACCCCGAGTCAGCCTGATATCCCTCCCTTTTTGGAATAGTAGTCCTAAGTGCCTCCGGGACTGATAGGAATGGGGCGGGTAATAGCATGCAATAATGGTCGAGACCAATCCGCGCTTTAGTACCTTAACGGGGTGGGAAGGGTAGATATGGATATGATGACCGGTGCGCTAATACCACGTGTAGCCCCTCTTTGAGGAGTGATTACCGGATATTGCATTGATGTGATCCATATTATAAATAAACCTAGGACTCCCCCTTCCCCTCTCTTTCTTTGTTTTTAAAGTATTATGACTTCTTTTCAAAAAATCAGCCTTTTAATAATTGCTCTTTCATGCCTTGTTTACCTTCAAGCATTTGTGTATTAACATCCCCTCTTATTTGAGCCTTATCTACTTACATGTTAATTGCACCAAATTCACAAAGAATTTTCTGGCCGGGAACCATACTAGTGGATCCTGAGGGGTGCCTAACACCTTCCCATTGGGATAATTTCAAGCCCTTACCCTATCTCAGGTTATCAAAATGTAGTTGTAATTGAACTTTTTAGGTGTCCTAATGCACCATAAATCATTAAGTGGCGACTCTTCAAAAATGCAAAACTCAGCTCCCAAAAGGAACGAGTTGTCCCATACCCAAATGTCATTAACCTGATTCTCCCGACGCAAGGAGGGAAAAAAGGGGGCGCGACAGCATGGCGACTCTGCTGGGGATATTAGGCTTTTACCATTTCAGATTATTCTTGTGAATTTGTACCTCTCTCTATGTGCAATTATCTGTTTGACTTCTTTCAGCATTTAATTTCTTCTTTAAAAAAGCAAAACTGACATATCTTCCTTTGTTTCTTTCCTTTATTGCTTTAAATTATGAAACTGTTGTATTTATCACTTTCTTAATGTGCAAATACATGCCAACACGTTTTTAATTATTGCATAATCATGCTCAACATCATACTCCACTCTTGCCAAACAAATACCATAGCAACGCTTATAATGAGTGGTTGCGCCTTTCCTAAATTATTACCCCCTAAATTCGGAAAGGCATACTTGCGATAAAACTAGTCGACCAACGGTGTAGTCGACGGTTCCGTGCCTTTCCCCCTTGAGTCGTCCGCTCAAGGGTACCAGTATAAAACCCTATAGAAACTTTACTCTGTTTAAACTGTGCATGCATCATGGTCAAACCTAGCCGGGTCAGTTATGTTGTCCACATAATGATCATTTAAGATAGCCTTGTCCAAAGTCCACTGGGTTTCCCTAAACCCAAACGGACATCATCACGTTCTGTGCATTTATTTGGAGAACTAAATGCCTAATGTTAATTGTTGATGTTAAATAGTCGAGTCTGGTGGGGGTAGGGTCTAACCCTTCTGTTTTGCAGATAATGAGGCACGAAATCCCCAGATTCGGCATGGTTACCAACATCCATCCAAGACTGCTAAGCTGGTGGGAAGATCTTCACTCTAGTGATCAAACTCTCGTCCGAAAATATCTAGGAAATCTACCTTCCCTACTGGAAATTCAACCCAATAACAAGATCATAGAAGCTGCCACAGTATTTTGGGATTGTGAAAGGGCTGTGTTCCGCTTTGGAGACATTGAAATGACACCCTTGCTAGAGGAAATAAGAGGATTGGCCGGTTTGGTATGGGAAACTCCGGGTTTACTAATGCCTGAAAACCGCAAAGGTAGGGGCTTCCTTAAAATGATGGGTTTGAAGAAGAATCCAGAATTAACATGCTTCAAAGAATTCATACATTCCTTTTGATTACTTGTATGAAAGGTACGGTCACAGCAAATCTTACCGTACTTACTCTGGCGAATTTGCCCTCACATCTTTGGGGCACATCCACCGCAGAGTTTTCGTCTTCATGTTCTGTTTCCTGGGGCTGGTCGTGTTTCCAATGAAGAAAGCAAGGATCCTCACCAGGCTAACTATGGTAACCAAAACCCTAATGGAAGGGATTGATGGGCAGGCATTCAGCATCGTACCCATGATTGTTGCAGACATATACCGAGCTTTGGAGAAGTGTCAGCAAGGAGCCAAACACTTTGAAGGTTGCAATCTATTACTCCAACTCTGGCTCATGGAACATCTCCAGAGAGGCGAATATCGACAGGAGATCCGGCGTAGGGACTGGGATGATCACATCGCTTTCCATCACCCAAAGCGAATGAAATTACATCCCCGATATGTTTGCTCAGCCGGAGGATGCTAAAGGATGGGTCGAACTGTTTGACAATTTGATCTAGGAGCAAATTCAGTGGATGTTCGAATGGTTTCCAAAGGAGGAATTCATTGCCCAATCAGGAGACGCACCTTTTCTGATATTGATCGGTCTCAGGGGGACATACCCTTACGTCCCGCTTCGGGTTATGAGGCAAGCTGGTAGGAAGCAGGTTATACCCAGGGTCGACAAGATGAGTCATTTCCGAGCCGACTTCCAAGGGGATGATAGTCCTTACAAGTGCCAAGCACAGCATATGTGGCACTGCAAGATCATAATGGGAAGAGATACCATCGAGCCAGACAGGTATCATGCTGGTTGTGCTCCTTTCTACTCGGGTTGGTTGGAAGACAGCCATGATGGTCTGGGCCAGCCAAAGTTTGCTCAAGGTCATAGGGTTATAGATGAAAGGGCCGAGGCACAGGTCAAATACAACCAATTACGCAAGGGAATCCGGGAGTGCGAAAGTGAGCACCGCGAGATACAAGAATCTAATCAGAAGATAATCGAGGAATGGAAGGACATGGCTGTCAGCGCCAACAAGCGACTGGGATATTTGGAGCGGGGCATAGTGGAGTTAGAAAGAAAGTTTCTCAAGAGGGTTGAAGACTGCCAAAATGCTGAGGGAACCGAAGGAGGATATCTGGCCAGGTCCTATCTATTGCTGGGACTTCGCGAGTTAGGGAAGCTGTTCGATGGAGCAAAGGATGCCGAATCTGGGGAGGGTCCTTCTTGGGCCAAATAGATAGGAGTTTATCTTTTCGTTTTATAGAATGTAATAAGGCCAATGGTCATTAGTGATTTTATTTCTTGCCTTTAGTGTCATTTTGGGATTCATCTATTTTTCATCAATAAAATGAAGCATTTAGCATTCTAAGTTCTCCAAATCAACTTGTCGCTAGGCCTACCTCGGGCACAAAGAGGTCCCCAAATTAGGACACAATTTACATTCCCGCTTTGTGTTTAAATACTGCAATACTTTTTATAATCCTCACTAACTTGGTTACCTTTTTGTTTTTACTTTTGTTTTATTCCCCTCCCCAAAGGTTAGTTCGTGCACTCTGCCAACATCATCCTATTCCACGAGATCCATGAGCCCTCCACCCACTCCTCCTCTTAGTCCTATCAAAAACAAGAACAAAGGCAAGATGGAAGATTTGAACAATGTCAGAAAGGAGAATTCAACTGAACGGGTAGAGACTACTGATGGTCATGGTACTCAGGTTCATATGGAAAATGTATCCCAGCTTGAACAGAAATTGCTAAAGTTCCAGGAAGAGCTCGACCAGGTTCAGAATCTGGCAAGTTTGTCATTCTCACTCAGCACCCCAGATATCACCTTTCCCAATACTCAAAACCCTACACCACCCCAAAACATTCCGAAGCAACAAAATCATCCCGCTCCTCATAATGTTCCACCAAAGACCCAATGCAACACTTGCCATACCATAAACAACACCCCGTTGCTCCTCCCAAAACTCCAAAACCCCACAAATGACCACTTACACACCCACCATAACACCCCCATCTACGTGGAGACCATGCCACTCTCTACCCAACCCATCTCAGGCACACCCGAGTCTGATGATAAATATTTGCTCATTAGGAACCTGGCCGAAGAGCTTAAGAAATTGACTAGCCAGATCCAGGGCGTTGAAGGAAACAAGGGAATTGAAAGGTTGAATTATGAAGATCTCTGCATACAGCTCGATATCGAACTGCCCGAGGGGTACAAACCTCCAAAGTTTGAGATGTTTGATGGTACATGTCATCCAAGGGTCCATTTGAGGACGTATTGTGACAAGCTGGTTGGGGTAGGGAAAGACGAGAGAATCCGCATGAAGCTATTCATGAGGAGCCTAAATGGAGATGCGCTGTCTTGGTACATCAGCTAGGATCCAAAGAAATGGTCAAGCTGGGTAGGCATGGCGTGCGATTTCATGGACAGGTTCAGGTTTAACACAGAGAATGTGCCGGATGTGTTCTATATTCAGAATCTAAAGAAGAAGCCTACAGAAACATTTCGCGAGTATGCTACTCGCTGGAGATCCGAAGCTGCTAAGGTCAGACCTGCCTTAGAGGAGGAACAGATGAACAAATTCTTTGTCCGGGCCCAAGACTCACAATACTATGAACGACTAATGATGATCGAAAGCCACAAATTTTCTGATATTATCAAACTGGGGGAACGAATCGAAGAAGGCATTAAGAGCGGTATGGTTACAAACTTTGAGGCCTTGCAAGCTACAAATAAGGCCTTGCAGTTCGGTGGTGTGTCCAAAAAGAGGGACGTAGGAGCCGTGATGATTGCACAAAGAACCAAATCTCCTATCAAATACCAAACCTACCCGACATCTCCACTCACATATCAGCCCACTCCGAACTACCAAGCACCATCACCACCCGCATATCAACCATCTCCACCTCCCATATATCAGCCTAGTTCTCCCAGATATTCCCAACCCGCACATGTCTACCAAACTTATAATGCTCAACCATCCCACTATCAGTCACTTCCTGCCCGTCAGAACTTCCCTAGACCCAGACAAAATTTTGACCGCAGGTCTCCCAAATAATATACAGCCATTGCTGAACCCATTGACCAACTTTATGAGAGACTCAAAACCACCAGTTATGTCACCCACATCCCTGCTACAACCCCTGAGAACCCTTCTCAGTGGGTTAACCCAAACAAATCCTGTGCATACCATTCTGGCATGAAGGGACACACTATCGACGAATGCCGCTCTCTAAAGGACAAGATACAGTCCTTAATTGATAACAAGGTCATTGTAGCAAAGGAACCCACCCCAAATGTCCGCCAACAACCCTCTGTCGGACCATAAGGGCGGGGGTATTCACATGATTAAAGTAGAGGATGACTAGGATCCCAAGGGATCCATCAGGTTGATCACGGAGGGCGATGATCCAAAGAAGCCAGCAGTCACCCTCAATCCCATCATCGTCCAGATCCAACAATCTGAGGTCACTGAGGTAGATGTGTCTATCCCTCTTGAGTTCGAAGCAGCGCCATCAGCAAAAGCACCAGCACTATTTGAGGTTGCAATTTTGCCACCCAAAGAACATGTCCCATTCGAAGTAAAGGTGGTCGCGCTAATCCCAGTGGCAATATCCGTCACGCCGTCATTCCACACAAAAGCTATACCCTGGGATTACACTGCCGAGGCTAGGAGGAAAGGCAAGGTCAGGTTCGAAGAGACCGTTGCAGCACAGGGAATGACAAGAACGGGAAGAATTTACACCCCTGAGTACCTAGCTGAGTCCAGCAAGCAGGCCTCCAACCGGCCACCCATCATTGAGGCAGGTCCGGACGACCTTTGGAGAAAAATACAGGCCAAAGAATACTCGATCATCGACCAACTGAATAAAACACCAGCGCAGATATCCATCCTCTCACTACTGCAGAATTCCAAGGCACACAAAAATGCTCTGCTAAAGGTACTAAGTGAAACCTAGGTGCCAAGCAACATCACTGGCGGGGAAATGGCCAATATGGTGGGACAGGTATTAGAGAGCCACAAAATCACCTTCTATGAGGACGAGCAGCCACCTGAAGGGCTGGGTCACAACAGAGCCCTGTATATCACCGTGCAAGGCGAGGACTATTTCATCACCAGGATCCTGATCGATGGGGGTTCTAGCCTTAATATATGTCCATTGATAACACTCAAGAAGCTGGGTAAAGGACTGCACGAGATAAAAGAAGGAGCAATCAACGTAAAATCTTTTGATAGGTCTTAGAGGTCCACCATCGGTGAGATTAGCTTGTGTCTGCAAATGGGACCAACTTGGTTCGACGTTAACTTTGAAGTGATAGATGTGCCAGCATCCTACAACCTACTGTTAGGGCACCCTTGGATTCATTTTGTGGGGGCCGTGGCTTTGACACTGCATCAGGCCGTGAAATCTGAATGGAATCACCAGGAGGTGATCATTCACGGCGACGGTAGCAACCCCATATACAGTCGTCAGACCATTCCAACTATTGGAAGGAGAAGAAAGCTAGGCGGAGAGACCTACCACCACATCGAGCGGGTCAATGCTGTCGACAAAGACAAGTGGTGGGATAACAAGATCGAAATTATATTGAATTGGAGTGGGTACGAGCCTGGCAAAGGACTCGGCAAAAACCTCCAAGGAATAGCTAAACCCATAACACTCAAGAAGCATGGCACCACTTTCGGCTTGGGATACGAATACACTTGGGAAGAGTTCAACAACTGGTCTCCACCATGGAGTGGTCCTCACTACCAACTGGAGCAGCCGATACCGCACTTAGAACAGACTTTCCAACAGGCTGACGTTGTCTATGGGACGGACGAAGAAGAGGCGCTTGCAGCAGTGAAAAACTAATTTTTAGAAGACGATGATATGGATTGTTGTGTTATCCTTGAGGAGGAGGGGCAGGAAGGCCCTTTCACACAAGCCATAAGCAGAGGAGCACGCCTCAATAATTGGACTATCAGGACAACCAGAGCTCGGCGAGCCTCGGGGTAGCAAGGCTAAAACAAGCATCATGCACTGTTTTTATTTACTAGATGATTTTTCTTTTCGCATTTTAATACCCGCAATAAGATCTTCAATGTTCGAAATAGTTATAGATTTATCAAAGCATTTTTGACTTTTCTTATGAATCAACACTCATTATTATTTTTCTCTCATTACCTTACTTATACAGCATTACTATTACTTATCTTGATGAACCAATGACTGTGACATGCAACGAGACAACGCAACAAACGGACATTGAGTCAGAAGAAGATGACATACCAGAGGAAATTGTCAAAGAAGTAGAGAACTTTGAGAACAGACCTAAGTCCAACCTGGACTAGACAGAAATTGTTAACCTGGGAGATACGGAAAACGTCAAGGAAACATGAATCTGTGTTCACTTATCGCTATCAGAAAAGAAGGAATACACAGAATTTCTAAGGGAATATGAGGACATATTTGCCGGTCATATGACGACATGATCGGTCTAAGTAGGTCTATTGTGGCTCACAAACTGCCGACTGATCCGACATGTCCGCCGGTAAAACAGAAGCTCAAAAAGTTCAAGCCGGATATGAGTTTGAAAATCAAGAAAGAAGTCACTAAGCAAGTCAAAGCTAAGGTCCTTAGGGTAGTGGAATACCCGACATGGTTAGCCAACATTGTTCCAGTACCAAAGAAGGATTGGAAGGTCAGAGTCTATGTCGACTACCGGGATCTCAACCGGGCCAGTCCAAAAGACGACTTCCCTTTGCCAAACATACACATCTTGATCGACAATTGCGCCAAGCATGAGTTGCAATCATTTGTAGATTGTTCTGCCGGTTATCATCAGATCTGGATGGATGAAGAACATGCTGAGAAAATGGCTTTCATTACGCCATGGGGAATGTATTGTTACAAGATGATGCCATTCGGCCTGAAGAATGCAGGGGCCACCTACATGAAGGCCACAACTACTATTTTCCATGACATGATACACAAGGAGATAGAGGTATGTGTGGATGATGTTATCATCAAGTCCAAGAAGTCCATTGATCACATGGAAGATTTGAGGAAGTTCTTCAACAGATTGCGAAGGTACAACTTGAAACTGAATCCCGCAAAATGTGCATTTGGGGTTCCTACCGGGAAGTTGCTTGGGTTTATCGTGAACCGCCAAGGAATAGAACTGGATCTATCAAAAGTCAAAGCCATTCAAGAACTACCACCGCCAATAAGAATATCAAGAAAATATTGAGGAAAATGATAGAGAAGCATAAACAGTGGCACGAAAAGTTATCATTTGCTCTGTTAGGGTATCGCACCACAGTCCGCACATCGACCGGGGCAACCCCCTATATGTTGGTTTACGGTACAGAAGCAGTCATTCCCGCCGAAGTAGAAATTCCTTCCTTAAGGATCATACAGGAAGCTGAGCTCGACGACGCAGAATGGGTGAAAAGTCGTTACGAGCTGCTAGCTCTTATAGATGGAAAGAGAATGAATGCAGTTTGCCATGGTCAACTCTATCATAACAGAATGTCCAGAGCCTTCAACAAAACGGTCAAGCCAAGACAGTTCACACCGGGACAACTGGTGTTAAAGAAAAAATTTTCGCATCAAGATGAAGCCAAAGGGAAGTTCTCTCCCAACTGGCAAAGTCCGTATATGGTCCACCGGGTTCTGACAGGAGGAGCCCTCATACTTGTGTGAGCACGTGATTTTTGCCCTATATGAATTAATCCCATAATTTCAAAACAAAATAAATCTCTTTTCATTGTTTGCAATTTTACGGATTTCGTGGCATTTTGTGTTAATTGTTTGCATTTGCCTGTGCATTTCTTTTTCTTGTTTAATTAATGAAAAATACAAAAATATGTGCATTTGCATTTAGGAGTTAATCTCGTATTCTAGGAATTAATTAGTAATTAGGGTTTTACGAAAATAGAAAAATCACAAAAATTAATTTATTTTTTGCATTGCTTAATTTTTAGCTTTGAATTTTGTTAGTTTCCCTTTAATGTGGCATTTAACTAATTGTGTTAATTATTAACTAGAGTTTTAATTAATTAGGTAGAATAATTTGGTGTTTAAGATTTGATTTAGATTTTAATTGTTTAAATTGTTGAATAAAAAAAGAGATTGAAGAGAAAATGAAAAGAGTTGGTCTTCTTGTTAAGAGACCCAATTTTGGGCCAAAAACAACCCAATTACCAGGCCCAGAACCTCAAAGACCCGCCCCAATTCGCCCAAACCCGGGTCCAACCCAGCTAATACGTTTTGATGCCCGAACAGTGTCGTTTCAGACTCTCTTGGTTTTTAATTTAATCACAACCCTCCGTCATTAGATCTGATGGCCCAGATCACTCCCCCCATTTACATTAATATGTCCGAATCTATCTCAGAGACTCAGATAGATTCCACCCTTCTCCTTCATCGTATTCATCGTTCTCATGTCTTGTTCTTAAAGCCCTAGCAGACCAGTTCCACCATTGTTACAGGGCTCGATTCTTCCCCAAAATTCCGGCTCTATAACCCTCTTTCACCCATGACCTTCAATCTCCCACCGTAATCTTTCAAATCGTCACCCAAATAGAGATTAGTCCGGATTTGAAAAGGGAAGAAGAGGAAGCGACCTGCCCAGTTTTGTCCAGAGATTTTGAGTCGAAACTAGCCTTGCTCGTCCGTTCTTGGCAAGAACACATGATTGTGACCAATTTCGTCTCAAAATCGATGAGTCCGAGTGCCTTCAAGCCTCGTCCATTCTCAGTTGTTGAATAGGTACCCTCGTCTTCTCTTTTCCCGTTCTTTTGATTCTTCATTCCACCATGTGTCTTTTCTATTCTTGGTCAATGTTTGTTTGAATCAATTTCTGCTGGTAATTAAAGTAGAAGCATGCTAACTACAATTGTTTAATTCCTATGCTTAGTATTAGGTAGTTCTTGTTCTTCTTTTGTTTCTGCTTTCAGCTCGAAATTTGGTTTGGTCTACAATGTCTGTTGGTTTGAGTTTTGGGTTGGGTTTTTATGAGTTGCTGAATTGAATTGGTTTTCTGTCAAATTGAAAGCCCAAAAAGGGTCGTGTGGTCTTGCTTTGCAAGCCAGACTTGGGCTGGGCAAATGGGTCAAAAGGATCCAGGTTGGTCTTCAGGGTAAATAACAGTAGCTACAAAGGTGATTTGGGTAGTTTAAGTGGGGGGAATCTTTTCAGAAATGAAAGAAGAAGCTTCTAGCAGGGATTACTAGCCAATTTCAGGCTTTTAAGTAGTTTAACTTGGAAAACAAGTCAGGATTTGAGGGACTTCTAAGCAAAAGGCAAAATTGGAAAGGGATTAAAATGAAATAAATAAAATCTAAAAGATTCCCTACCTTCTTGCCTATAAAAGCATCATTTCTTTCCTTGGAAGGCAGAGGATTAAGAGCTGAAATACAGAGAAAATAAACTTGAGAGAGGGAGAGAGATATAGAGAGCTAAAAGATCAAAAAAGGCTAGATAGTTCTACTGTTCTATAGGAATTCAGAGATAAAAGTTTTCAGAAAAGAAAAATCAAAAAAAAACTAGAAATGTTGATGAATAACACTGTCCTATTGAAATCTTTTTGGTGATCTTTTGGAGTTTCTCTTATTCTGAAGTAGTTTTGATTGGCTGAATTCACAATGGTTTGAAATCGAGTCTAGTTTGAAGGTTCTAGGGATTTGTTTAATTAAAACTGGGTTTCAGACAATCATACATCATTTCTGGGCTTTAAATTGGTGTTGTTTCCTCTTTATTGGCTCTGTTGCTGTACTGTTTCAAAATTCTGGTCTAAGCTGATTTGCTGAAGTTACTGTTCTATTGCTGCTCCTGTTTCCTCACTCTTCTTTCTCCTTTTAACCTCCAGGTATTATATCTTGAGCTCTATTAAACATGTGAAGTCAGATTTGATGTATGAAATAAAGATTGGGATTCAGAACATGGCTTCAACCAGTGCTGTGCTTCGTTTATTCGATATTGTATTGTAGTCATTTCATTTCTTAGTTAGTTTCTGTGTGATTTAAGGATTATTCACGATTTGCTGTAGTAAGAGTTTATTTATGCCATGAAAGGCATGTCTGTGTTTGAGCTCTGCTGAAACTGATGGGTGTTTGATCCGTGAATATTCCATGTAAAAATATGGGTCAGCTGAATCCATGTGAATTTGTTGAGCTAGGAACTGTTCAGGGCATCAGTTGTTCATTTCCTGTTCGGTTTTTCGAAATACTAACAAATGGACTCAGAAACCTCAGAAAAATTAGGGTTTTCTATATGCAAACTCAAGAGAGAAACAATACAGCAAACATATCAAAACATGTCAAAAATCAGAGAAAGTCTTGAAATAATCTTAACCAAGAAAACCCAATCGGAAAGATAAGAGTTTTGGAGCAGATTTTAAAAGAAACTTCGAGAAAAAATGCTTAGAAGCTTCAAAGAAAACATAGATCTGAAGCAAGTCTGAAAGAAATCGAGAAAGAACCTTAAGAATTAGGGTTTCAAGAAGAACCCCAAGTGACGAGAAAGGCCTTGAAAGCCAGTGATCTAAGCAGGAGATCAAAGGCTGACTCGAATGCCATGGCTGGCCGGAAAAAGATCAGAGACGACTGGAGAACAGTTTCGAGCAAGTCCGGACGCAAATCCTTTCATGATCTGGTCATGAGACCACAGAAACGAGAACAGTAGAAGCCATGGGAGGGCTGTAAGGTCTCGCGATGACCTTCGGACAGGCCATGGATAGTGGCGGATAAGAGTGGAATTGGGTGGCGGCGCTAGGGTTTGTGGTGGTCGTGCCAGAGAAACTGAGAGGAGAAAGGAATTCAGGGCAGCGACATGTGAGAAAGAATTAGGGTGAAGGCCGTTTGGGTTAAAAAAGGAAGGGGCAAGGGAGCCGTTGGATTAATCGATCAATGACTGGGATTAAGTAGGGATCCGGGTACGGTTATGGTGATTGGGTTTGAATCGGTTCAGATTTGCAATTCTGGTCGGTGTATATGGCTTCAAATTGGGTTCGAATTGTGTTTCAAAATAGGCTATAATTGAAATCAAAAAATGGGGTGGCTAACATTTAATAGCCAATTTTTCCTATTTGATTTATAAAAAATAATAGGATAATTTCTGAAATAAATTAAACAGTACTAAAAATGATTTATAACACATAAATTAATTGTTTAATAAATACAAGACCTAATTTTGTGAACATAAAGGCAATTAAATCTTGAAAAGAGGCTAATATTGCAATTATATGCAATTTACCTTTAAAAATACTAAATAAATTTATAAAAATAATGCGAAAATTCCCTTGGTTCTATATTGGTATATTTGATAAAACGTGCAATAAGGGAAATCAACCAAAAAATGACAATTTTGGAAACAATACTGAATTTTATTGGGATAAAATAAAGAGAATGAATAGATTAAAAATCTTTTAAAATTAAGAAAAGTAATGAAGCACTTGAATGTATGCCATATGTGCAAACTTATCGGTTTAGTTCATTTTGAAAGCTATTTTTCATTATTAACAAATATATAGGGGAAAAATTGGGTGTCAACAGCTGCCCCCTCTTATACCTGGAATGATGAAAGAGTTTTACTGGTAAGATATGATTGTCAATTTTGACCGATAAAAGAAAGAAATCGACGAAATGGTTTGGAAGAGGAGGTTTAGGCCGAACCCTGGCTTCTGAAGCTGCCTACATATCCCTGGTTTTACAGGAATTAGGCATATGTAGTTCAGGATCCGTCGGTGGAAGTATGCGACTGGGTATTATCCAAGAAGGACTGCAATATTAGGGCTGGGTGAGTGAACGTTTTATAGGAATGGTTAGGTTTGATTGGCTGAAGGAGAACTGGAGCGGGATCGCTCCTGCTGGGATAAGCCGTTGCAATGCGTGTTTTACCTGCAAATAGAAAGCAATACAAGCGAATATTGTGCATAAATTTAGATGATGATCAGTTCCACCGGACCATGAATGCGTGTCTTGGACGGTTAGGAGACGTCCTTAGACCATGACGTCCTGTCCATGAACGTGTATTAAAGAGATTCGCAGGCTATGAAATGATAGCTCTCGTGGCTATGAAAATGAGCCTCCGCAACCATGATTAGCCTTTGAATAATATGACTGCAAAAGAATTGAAGAGGGATCCTCAGGCCCATGACATGGTGTGTCTCGGGCTATGAGGATGTGCCTCCAACGATGAAATGCCTTTGGACAAGTTGGCGATCATTCAGAGCCAATGAAGGATGCAGTAGCATGTGGCGATCTTCAGGCCATGCAGAATTAATAATGTGGCAATCTTTCAGCCCGTGAGATGCAGTAAGGCGATCTTTCAGCCCATGATGATGTCAGTATGAGGCGATCTTTCAGCCCATGCAGATGCCAGTATGAGGCGATCTTCAGCCAATGAAAGCAGTATGAGGTGATCTTCAGATAACAAGTATAGTTGTCCGATCCATTAGCCGTGACAGTGATGCAGTATGGCGATATTTCAGCGCAGTGTCAGGAGTAGTGAGCGATTGTGTCAGCCAATGAGATGCAGTATGGAGCGATCTTCAGCCATGGCAGATTGCAGTAATGAGGCAGATCTTTCCATCCCATGAAGAGGCAGTATGAGGCGATCTTTCAGCTCCATGAAGATGGCGTAGTATGAGGCGATCTTTCAGCCATTGCAATTGCAGTATGGAGGCGATCTTTCAGCGCCATGCAGATGGCAGTATAGGCGATCTGATTCAGCCCATATCAGTACGAATTTCAGTGATCAAGTATGAGGTGATCTTTCAGCCATGAAATGCAGTATCAAGCGATCTTCAGCGCGCAGCTGTATGTATGTAGAGGCGAGTCTTTCAGCCATGCAGATTGTGGCGATCTTTCAGCGCATGCAGATGCCGTATGAGGCGATCATTCCAGCACTGCAGATGCAGTATGAGGCGAATCTTTCACCCATGAAGATGCAGTATGAAGGGAGTCTTTCAGCCCATGAAATGCAGTATGAGCGATCTTTCAGCCCATGAAATGCAGTATGAACGGCGATCTTTCCAGCCTGCAAGCAGTTATGAGGCGAATCTTTCAGCCCATGAAAAGCGCAATGATAGGTAGATTTGACCTCAGAAGCAAGAATGGTAGCCATTTTTTTTTATTGCAATGCAGAAATGCAAATAGAGACAGCGTTATGATCTCGGAAGGCAGAGATGGTAGCCTTATGCAATGTAGAAATGGCAGAAAGAGACAGCGTTTACGCTCTCGGAAGGCATGAATGGTATCCTTAGCATATGCAGATAGAGACAGCGTTATAGTCTCGGAAGGCAGAATCGGTAGACTTATGCAATGCCTAATGCAGATAGAGACAGTGTTAGCCTTGGAAGCAGAATGGTAGCCATATGCAATGCGGAAATGCATGTAGAAGACTCGTTTAGTCTTGGAAGGCATAATGGTAGCCTTATGTATCATTGTGCGAAAATGCAGATAGAGACAGCGTTTTAGTCTCGAAGGCAGAATGTAAGCCTTATGCAATGTAGAAATGCAGATAGAGACATTCGTTTAAGTCCTCTGAAGGCAGAATGGTAGCCATATGGCAATGCAGATAGAGACAACGTTTATCTCTGAAGGCAGAATGGTAACCTTATGCAATGCGGAAATGCAGATCTGGGGGGGGGAGAGACACGTGGTTTAGTCCGGAAGGCACAATCTGGTAGCCTTATGCAATATGCAGAAATTGCATGTAGATGACAACGGTTTAGTCTCTGGAAGGGTAGAATGGTAGCCTTATGCAATGGGGAAATGCAAGATAGAGACAACTTTTGTCCGGAAGTTGAGATGTACCCTATGCAATGCAGAAATGCAGATAGAGACAGCGTTTATGTCCGGAAGGCAGAATGGTAAGCCCTATGCCAATGACAGGAAGATGCAGATGAGACAGCGTTTCGGAGGCAGAATGGATGGCTTTAGCAATCAGAAATAAGAAGAATGGAGACAGGCGTTTCGGAAGGCAGAATGGTAGCCTTAATGCAATGCAAAAATGCAGATGGAGACAACCGTTTGTCTCAAAAGGCAGGAAATTGTAGCCTTATGCAAGAAGTTAAATAAACAAAATGAAAGTAGAGTTTTCTTAGCGTGATACGAGATTGCGTGGTGATTACTGGGAGCGTTGCACATTAAGAACATTGCGGGTACGTGGCCTGAATAAAAGCAAAAAAAAATTATTGGTTAAAGTGGGGCAAAATGGGTTTCGAAAGGAAAAAATCGTGTTTCTGTACAAGACTTGCCCTGTGAGTGTAATAATATGCTTAATGATCTCATAATCCTAGTTCCTGCATCCAAAGAAAAATCGTGAGTTTTTGTAAAGGGGAGAGGTTAGGCTTCGTATCCCCGCTGGTTTTGCTTGACCTGTGGCTTCGATCTGGGTGATATTGTTATGTAATCACTGGGGTAGCGTTGCTAAACAAGGAGTTTCGATAATAAACATGTAATGATTTGTAAAAGTATAAACATAAATGTATAAATTATAATTTTTAGATGAACCGACGACTGTGACGTGGTTTGGGACAGTTGCGAACTCTTTCTGCTAAACGGAATTTTAGGGTCCTCCTCAAAATTCTGCCCTAGTTGATGGGTTGGTTGATTCTGGCTGCTGCTTGCGACGATAGGTCTGAAATTGCTTTCCCAGTCATCCATGCCCGATACATGTCTGCCAACGTGTTGTCTCAACATCTTTACCTCTTCTACCAACCCGTTGTCCGGTTCAACCAGTTGCTTTTGGGCACCGGTATCAACACCACTCAGTTCTGGTGTTCTCTGCCATTGCTTTTGCCTTTGTGTTGTAGGAATGAGTTACTTTAAAAACCACCAAAACCAACCACCTGTCTGAATTGATATGACAAATAAACCATCACGTTAGCGTTAGGGCATAATCATATTGGTACCCGCACATTTGGGAATGAATGCATCTAGGCAGTTAACAGTTCCTATTATGCTTTTGATAGGTCCGCTTGCGTCATCCCGGCCCTTTTCTTTTTTCTTTATTTGCCATGCCTTTTCTCTCATTCTTCCCCTTGTTTTTCCTTTCTTGTTTTTCTTCTTCCTCGTTTTTTCCTTGTTCCTATTCTCTCCTTTCCTCAAAATTGTTTTCCGCTTTTCTTTTCTCTTTTTCTCTTGCTCTCTTTTTTATTTTCTCTTGTTTGCCTTTGTTTCTTCGTTGGTTTTCTTATTTTTTTCTGTTTTTTTTCCCCTCTTTTGTTTTTCTTCTCTTTTCTTGTTTTTCACCTTTTCCTTTTCATTCTTTTTTCCTGTTTTTCCTTTTTCCATTTAGTTACGGTGAATCCTATGGAGATTGCCTACGTATCACGACCCCGCGTTAAAATCGGACCAAGCGTAGTTCTTGCAAACAAATGCGAAAAATAAGGAACAATTTTTGGGGAATTTTTCTCAATTTTTCATTAATAACAACTGCGATTACAAAAGCTACCAGACCTATTTGTTTTCTTTTTCTCAACAAGGGGAGTTACAAAAAACAGGCTCAAAAACAAAAACAGACTCGATTAACTAGGAATACATCAAAGCTTCAAACCCCGGGGCCGCGGGGCATCACTCGGCATCGCCACGGACCTGCGCAAGACTGAGAAGGTTTCAATATCAACTGGGTCATCCTGGATAAGGAGTTCTAAGGAAAAGTGTGACTATTTAAAGAAAGCTGACTTATTTGTGACTTAAAAGAAAAGTGGCTATTTTTCAAAAAATTTTATTTAAGAAAGCAAAGACTTGTTTTGCAAATACGGCTTTCAGCACTTCCGAAAGGGGATTTTAAGGCTGTGCCCCGCAAACCATTGAAAATGACTAAGGGTGGCTGTTCTTGCAAAAACAGCCTTCCGCGCCCTTTTAGGGACATTCGGCTTATTTTAAACAAGAATGGCGGCACCCGACTTATTTTTGACAAAAAATTAAAGTTTTGGTATTTTGGCTATTTTTTGCAAAAGGGAGGTTGGACCCGATGAGGGTTGCCTACGCATCTCAAATCCGGTGAGAATCAAACCAGCGTAGTTCGGGCAAATAAAACAAACTATTTTTGAAAACAAGACCCTTTTTTGTTATATTTTCATTGGTAAATAAAATATAGACTCTCTTTTTCCTCTTTTCCATTTTCCATTGGCAAATATAAACAAACTATTTTTTTTTTTAAAAAAAACAAGACTCTTTTTTTTCTTTTCTTCTTTTTTCCATAAAACATCTATTTTTAAAAACAAGCTCTCTTTCTTTTTCTCTCTTTCTTTTTCTATTTTTCTCAAAATTCGGCAGAGTTTTGACGCTATTTGTGACATTAGTTTTTCCCAAATAGGTAATTATCTCTTTAAACCCTCATATTCGCTATTTCCTTTAAAAGCCGGTCAGCATGCAAATCCAAAACAGATAAATGCACAAAGTAGGATGCATCAGGATGGTCCATTTATTCCGGGTACATCCTGTCCTAGAACGGACCCAACCCCTGTTTGAGTCCCCTAAGTCATATGCACGTGATGCATAATAAGCGCTCCTACTAGGGATCCGGCATGAAGTCAAGTTATTCTAGGTTCAAAACCTGGGTATATGTTCTAGACTGTGTACCCAAGCGGACAACTCGAGTCGAGGAGGGGCTACGTACCGGGAACCAAAAGGCCATCCGGCTTAGTAACTTGTCCGGCCTCTTTCTTATTTTAAGGTATTGACACTAACAGTAATAGGAGTCTCAACTAGTAAGCACATCCCCAGAGAGGAGAAGAGAAGGTTTCGTCACAGTTTATATACAATTCAAATAATATCAAACGGTAAAGCATTTAGCACATTTAGCACGAAACATGTAGGAAAATCAGATAAAGCCAAATACAACAATATATCTAAGCTCGAATTCTGAACCCTGAACTGATGTTCTGGGTTCTTGTCCCCAGCAGAGTCGCCAGAGCTGTCACACCTCCTTTTTACTACACCCCGTAAGAGGGTATAAGAAAGGGAGTTATTTCTAACTTGAAGTGACAATCGAAACGGGATTTTTTTTATTAAAGATTCAGATCGCCACTTGGGAGATTTATGGTGTCCCAGTCACCGTTTAGAATCCCGAATCGAGGAATAAGATGACTCTGTTTAACAGTCCGCGAATCAGAAATTCGAGTAAGAATTCTGTTAACCCGGGAGAAGGTGTTAGGCATTCCCAGGTTCCGTGGTTCTAGCACGGTCGCTCAACTGTCATATCTGGCTTAACTATCTGATTTATACAATTATGAACCTATGTGCAAATTAATATTAACCGTTTTATTGATTATTTTTTTAAGGAAGCTTGCAACGCTATTTAAAATATGCTTCGGGACACGTCACATAAATGCACCCCGTAGCCCATAAACACATTATCTAACGTTTAGATTTGGATTGGGTCACATAAATGTGCACCAAGTTTAGGAAGTAGATTAATTAATAACGCGCCTAAAAGCAACTACGCGTTGTTAACTTTGCTGAGGGCCATGGAAAGTTCGCTAATGGCACGCCTCGAATTCTAAGGATTTGAACAAATAATTAAAGAGGGCCAAGCAATTGAAATTTTGTTAGGCTTGGCACACCTCTATTCTGATTTTAAAAGAAAATTTCAAACAACATTGCTGAGGGCCATAACTACATTTGCTAAATGTGGCACACCTGCCTTAATTGATTCTAGATCCTTCGCCTTTTTAACTCTAATGCTCATATAGGCAAAAAAGAGACTTTGTATAAACTCGGGCCAAGTCTCTCAAATATTAGGCTGCCAGATACAAAGAGGCTGCCTTGAACTTAAAGAACCTCGATAACATTCAGGCCCAAAGGGCCCAAACACTCCAACCAGCGCCGCGTTCAAACAAGGAACCCAGGATCGAATCCTGCTGCCTAAAACAGCATCCAAGCACAAGATTTGAACAATCCCAAGTTGATTTAAAACACAGGAATTAGCCCAGACTTAATTCAAAGACCATGAATGCCTATTTAGTATAAACCCAGAAACTGAACATATGCCAATCAATTAAAATCCAGGAAAATATACACATAGTCGTACACTTAGCTTCCAAAGTTAATTGCTTCAAAGAGGAATGAACAACCAAGAAACCAGGAAAAACTCCGAACTAATCACAATAGCAATTATGCGAACTAATCTAGTAAACACTAAGAGGATGAATCACCTTACAACTAAATGCATTTTCCAGCGTATCATATACATACCAGTATGAACTTACTAACAATCTCATCATGGAAACGCAGCTAATTCTTATCATGACTCGAA